>NW_007726539.1:234211-324267 GCF_000696425.1 Galeopterus variegatus | reverse complement strand
GCGCCTCGCTCAGCCAGTGAGCGGGAGCCGGTCTGTATGTGGGATCCGAACCCTCGGACGGGAGCGCCGCCGCGCTTCCCAAGCGGCGCACTATCCAGTGCGCCACCGGGCCGGCCCCCCAAACTTCTTTATTCTTAATTAAACCTGTTTCTTTCCTAAATTTCTTTTTTTTTTTTTTTTGTCTTTTTCCGTGTCCGGCAACGGATCGCAACCCTCAGTGTCACCCCAGCACCGGCAACGGGACCGCAACCCTTGGCGTCGCCCCCGCGCCTCGCTCAGCCAGTGAGTGGGAACCGGTCTGTATGTGGGATCCGAACCCTCGGGCGGGAGCGCTGCCGCGCTTCCCAAGTGGCGCACTGTCCAGTGCGCCACCGGGCCAGCCCCCAAACTTCTTTATTCTTAATTAAACCTGTTTCTTTCCTAAATTTCTCATCTCAAATACAATCCAAACACAACAGAGTTCTTGCCTTAGGTTTCCTAACCCCTAATCTAGTCCATCAAATCCTAAGATCCTGTCTCCTTAATTTCTACTGCATCTATCTTCTCTCCATTTCTGCTGACAGTTTAAAATCCTTGTCCCATTTTCAACTGCACCATTTTGGACATTAAGGGAATCTATGCCCAGTCTTCTCCCTTCCTTTGACTTATCCACGTTTATCTTTCTAACACACAAATGTGTCCTGTTCTACTCCCCTACTTAAACCCTTAGAAACAACCCAACAAAGCGTACAGAACTGTCTCTGTGCCTTGGCACGGAACACAATGCTATTCTGATCTGCCTTCTTCATCTGCCTGCACTCCCTGCCTCCAAGCACCTCTCACGCAGTACTCTAGCAGCAATGAATTACCTGTTCCCTGTGATCCACAGGCCTTTGATCTTGCTTTTCTCTCTTTCTAGAATGCTACCCACCCCTGCTTTTCTGTTTAACAAATCCTTATTCACCCTTCAAAACCTAACACAGGCACAATCTGCTCTGGGAAGGAACCCACCCTCTCAGCTCCTTGGATAGAAGGAATTGTGCCTCATCTGTATGTACCACCTCGCACAGTGCACATATTTCCCTCTTACTATACTCACCACCTGCTTCAGAGGTATCAGTCACCATCTTTGAAGATTTAGGTCACCTGAGTCTGGAATGTGTAAAGAACTGTGTTTATTTAATTATTTGACAGAAGTGATCTCTTTATCGACCCCATTCTTCTACTGGATGGATTGGGAGCTGTCTGGGATTCACCAGAACCTAGTACAGGTACTAGAACAAGATTGAAAACAGAGTCCTCCAGTTTAGAGATTAAGAATTTTGGAGTTACATAGATCTGGGTTTAAATCCTGGCTCTGCCACCTACAAGGTCTGTGAATACGAAACGAAGAACCATTCTCAACATGTTTTCCTATTTCTGAAATGGGGATAATAATATCTTCCCTCATAGGTTGATGAATTACATGAGATAACAGGCATTCAATAACTGCCAACATGACAAGTATATATGATGTTTGACGCATTTACAAACATATTGGTCATGGAACATTTCAAAAGTTAAACAAATAAAAAACGTACTTACCAACACATTTATTTGATTAAATAATGTTTTAACAGTTGCTTTATATTTTTGTATCTCTTTTGACTTTGGTTGATAGCTGCCCCATGTTTAAAATCTTTATAATCCTTGTAATAGAAAGAAGCATGAAATCACTAATTTCATCTATTTTCCCAAACTCAATATGACTGAGTTCCAATTACTTCCTCTACCTCAAAAACTCTGGAGCTTTAAAACAAAATTAAAAAGAAAGTAACCTAAAGACAGACTAAATTAACAGACATCAGAAAATCAGAAAACAAAAATATAAATTAGATACGAAAAAGTCACCTGATGTCAAGATAGCCATTATCCAATAGCATCAGGTTAAAATGGAACACACAAAAATCAAGAGCCACCAAAATATCATATTAAAATAGTAGGATTATGAATAATCTTTATTTTTTCCTTTTAACTTGTTCATTTCTTAAACACTTCTTATTTTTTACAATAAGAATGTATCACTTTTTCAAACAATTTTTTTTTGAAAAAAATAAACTGTCAGGTGAAAAGGCAAAATTATCAATTATATATTCCATATAATCCCAACTAATAAAGTCACTAAGGTTGTGGTAATCTGTTACAGCAGTCATAGGAAACTAATTCAACTGTCCTATCGACTTAAAATAACAGAAATTTATTCTCTCACAGCCCCAGAAACCGAGGTGTTGGAAAGGGTTCAGAAGACCCTATGGGAGTTCAGTTCCTTTCCTCTTCCAGCTTCTGGTGGCTGCTGGCATTCCTCAGCTTGCAGCCCCATCATTCCATATCTACCTCCACAATCACACTGCTTTCTCTGAAACATGTCTGAAATCTCCTTCTGCACACCTCCCCTTATGAGCACACTTGTGATTATATCTGCTATACCTCCCAGCCCCCAAGATCCACGAAAATTTCCTTGCCTCAAGATTATTAATTTAATCACATCTGCAAAGTCTTTTGTCATATAAAGTAACCTTCACAGGTTATGAGGATTAAAACTGTATCGGCACACACCCTGAGGGCCAGTATTGAGCTTGGGTGGGAGAGGAGTGTATGTCTTATGAGACTCAAGAATACAGTGTCAAGGGGCAACTCTCTGCTATCTACTTCTTCTTTTTTGCTATTCACTATCTAGTTGATTTAGGTATAAAAACTGCTCCTACTGCTCTTATATCCCAGCCCTGACACTATTCCCTGGATACTGCTAAAACTCACCATCTTAGTTACATTATCAACATCGTATAGCTTCTGTTAATCTTTTTTTCTTTTTCTCAAAGGAATTAAATCCCAGAAGCTTCTGTTACCCTTAAGAACAATTTTAGGGCAGGCCCGGTGGCGCACTGGAGAGTGCGCCGCTTGGGAGCGCGGCAGCGCTCCTGCTGAGGGTTCGGATCCCATGTAGAGACCGGTTCCCGCTCACTGGCTGAGCACGGTGCGGACGCAACACCGAGGGTTGTGATCCCGTTACCGGTCAGTAAAAAAAAGGACAAAAAGGAAAAAAAAAAGAACAATTTTACATAGAAGAAAATACCACCTAGATTCAAATTTGTTTTAACAAAACCATAGTTAGTAGGAGGAAAAAAAGAAGCTGAACAATATATTATTTCTCTTTAAATTACTTACAAATATCTGACATAAATCTAACATTAAAGGAAAATCAGATATATAATGTTAAACCACTCTTCTCACTTTCCCACAAATAACAAATGTACAATACAGTAGATATAAACACTTCACACACAGAACAAATTTTTAAATGTACTGATGACCTCTTTATTCTTATGTTAGACAGTGAGTATATGGATATTCTTATTCATATCCTTTGAATGTAATTTTTTACAATAATTATTTTATAATTTTTAAGTATTAAAAAGAAAAAGGGTACAACATAGTCTTCCTCCATAAACCCTAGAAAACACCCAAATGTACTAAGCTTTAGATTAACATCTAAAATTACAACATGGAATGCCATTGTTAAAATTAATAAACAGATCAATTCTTTGAATATGAAAAAAGTCTTGCTTCCTTATTAACTCTCTGGAGAAATGGAGGAAAAGTGGTGAAAATGAGAGCATCTGTGACCAATCAGTAACCAGATAATGCTGATTAAGTCTTCCAACAATCACATCCTCTGCTCTACAATTTCTATTTGTTCCCGTGGAAAGATTTTTTGCACTATTTCCTAAGATTAAGTTATCCATCTCCCAAATGGATTTGACTAGCTAGATGTTAACTGCTGCAATTGTCCCTTTTTTGCCACTAGCAACTTGTCCTCGAAGGAAAGATATGTTTCTGATATACTGATAAAATCACTTTTAGTATACAAATCACACCTTCTTATTGACTTAAACTGTAATTTCAGAAATTTAGTTGCAAAAAAAAGTATAGCTCCAAGGAAAATTTATGCTTATATCCAAAACACACCTTCTTTCTGACAGGAGAAAAAAAAAAATCCCATCCTAGTTCATCTAAACTGGAAAAGAAACCAAAGATGTGTGCTAGACAGTAGACAAGCTGTGTCTACCAGGCATCGAGAAGACTGGGTGAAGATCCTGAGCCTCTTTCATTGGAAATCATCCATGCTAAATGAGGGATAGGAGGAGAATTTCATCTGTTAATAAGTCACAGATCCTGTGTTCTACACTTGCGGTTTTCTATGTTTCAAAATAGATTTTAGACTTATACTTGAAAAACTGAAAATGTTTAAAGTGAGTTAGGCAGTTCTGAACTTACACATGACACTCACTGAAAGAACCTCATGTGATAGCTGCTAGCAGAGCTCGGGATGTGTGAGTCTAGGATTAATGTGAAGAAATATCAAATCAAACCCAAGAAACAGAAATCCCAAAATATTATTCCCAGACTAAATGTTTGAGCTATATAAATTCAAGAGAGTACTTAATAAAAGGCTGCTGAGAAGAATAATGATGAGAATATAACTATTAAATCAGGAACTACAATCAAGACAGGTTTACAACCTGAAATGGACTAGGTGAATCTAGGCACTGAGGAAATTATAGACTGAAGCTAAAACTCATGGAAATCTGCTGAGAGGTTAGCGGCCATCTATTAATGGTCTAAATTAAAGAGTACTAATGCGACTATCTACTTTTTGACTTACCTATGTTAAATCATCTATACCCCTGAGATCTCATTAAAATAAAGTAGTTTTATATCAAGTCAGCTAACTGACCTTGAATTTGCCAAAAAGCTACTGTTAGAAGAAATGTACTAGAAAGAAGCCAAAGTACAATGGCCATGGCCATAAAAACACGGTATTTGAGATGCTTTTTCTATGTCAAGCCATGCACCATTCAATCTCTGATAGCTGAACAACCTTGCTATTTAAGAACTGCACTGGGGCAGGTGAATTTAAATTTTCAATGGACCTTAGAATTTCAGAGTTTGGGGTACAAATAACTACAAAATTCTATCACGGTCAACAAAATTCTTTACAGTTAAAAGGTCCCTGTCAATTCATGTTATATTATCAGTTCATTTGTGGAGATTACATAATGGTGTCTAATAAATTTAATGTGTTTCTTAAACAATAATAGTACAAAAATGGTTTGTTTTTAAAGAACCAATTGTGTACCAGGCACTGTTGAGTTTTCACTAGTTTAAGAGTTCATACTTCATTAAATGTGATTTTATTTAACATTGTTTTTATAGTAATACAAATAAATTTGAGTAATTTCTTTACCAAAATCTTCATCACTTTGTCTACCATGCCAAACACAGCTAGAACATACAGGTGCTTAGCAATTACTCTGTTTATTGAGTTGGCTTAAAAACATAGACTCTTTTAACATTTTATCATGTATACACTCTATTAAAGTTTTTAAAAAATATTATATTATTGTAAAGAGATTATAGGTATATTATTATTTACAAATCTGTATACTTCTGTGAGTCTGGTATTTCAAACAGGATAGTTAATATTTTGAAAAAAATTTAATACAGAAACTATGTAATTGGAAAAGAAATTAAGGAGACAAGCATTTATTGAACACACTTTGTGACTATCATTACGCTAGGTTCTTTATATAAAATTTGATTCTCACAAACCTACAAAAAAAGTGGACATTTCTGAAGATAGGGAAATGAAGACACTTGCCTACATTCACAAATGGCAGAAGCTAGATTAGAACCCAGATCCACCAGATTACAAATACCACTTATTGCCCGCCACAAAATCATATCTTTAAAATTAATTTGTTTCTGCACAGGAGTAATCTAAGAACAACTTTAAGAGAATGAGTGGAAACTCTTGAGAATTATCAAAATCTTTACCTGGTCATTATTTTATCCCAAATCCTTCATGTAGTACTCATTGTCTGCACTCCTAGTATGGTGTACACTCCTAGTGGCTTTCAAAAATGCAATTTTAGCTTATATCACTATTACTACTATTACCTAATCTATTATACATTTTATGTCCCATTACCTTCTAATTCTAAGATCACAAGATGGAAGATAAAAGCAAACTCACAATTCATCCTTCACTTATCCAGATAGTTCCACATAAGAGATTATATTCAGAATTATTGAAATGTTTGATATCATGTATAGTTTTTCCTTCCAAAAGTAAACAACTTTCTAAAGAAAATTAAGTTCCAGAGTAATGTTCTGAACAAGATGTTAGAGGACAAATAGTTCCGCTACATAAGCCCTTATAGACTGTTACAAACTTCCTTGACCACAAACTCCATTTTCATATAACACCATTTAATATCTTTAAGCACTATGGAGCTTCATAAAAGTTAAGGAAATAAGTGCTCCTTAATTGGTAGATATTAAGTTAAATAAGTGAATAGATGGATTTAATCGTTTGGAAAGGAACAAAATATATAGGTGTTTGATTAATCTTTAGAAACTTGGCAAAGAGATCCTTGCCATCAGTATTTTATTCTTTCCATATTCTTTTTTCATTTTCCCAGTATTTTCCATACTTTTCTTTAATAGATCTTCTATGAAGATCTATGTTGAGAGGTAAATGGGACTAAATACAGAAGAGAAAACAATATAAAGTAGATTTTGCTGAGAAAATTTCATGATTTCATTAAATATGGGGGGAAAGTTAAAATCATATCTGTCACCTTTTAATTAAATAATATACATGTAATGTGTATTTCTGGCAAATCAGTTTCAAAGACCACAGAGGACTCATATATTTTACACATTTGAGATATTTTAAATTAAAAAAGGAAACCATTAATATAATTTTATAAAAGCAACACTTGCTTGTTTTCTCCCCACAGCTACTGGTGAATAACTTATAGCCCTCATGAGTCTTTGTCACAGTTTGTGAAATAATCTTATTACTTTAGAAACCTTAAATAACCCTCCTATTACCATGATAAAGTATATACTAAACAAGTGGAAACAAACAGGGTGTGCATGGTGCCCTAGGTCACACAAGTGAGTCAGTATTAAGAAGTGGGAATAGATTTCTTGAGTACTGTCACCCAGTTCTCATCTCTAACTGCTAACCCTCTCTTTTCCTGAATATACAATCTTAAGTATACACCCACCTCCTTCCCATGTGCCAATCCTGGAAAATGGCATAGTGGGGGCAGTTCACAAATTAAAGATATTTCAGGAAAGCACCACATAATTGCCTGGCATTTGAAGGTACTAAGCTTTCAGCATTTTCTCCCTATTCCTCCCCCCCCCCCGCCATATCATTTTTCTAGAACTCTTTATAGTACTTTCTATGCCTCAAATTCCCTACCTGACATTTACATGTACTAACAAACATAATGTCCCCCCAAGGAAATAAATGTGGTAATTTTATGCTTTCTCTTCAACTTTTCAAAAAACACAACAGTTTATCTCAAGCTGGGTGATGCAATTTCAATCTCCAGGAGAATACCCTGAAGATTTGGTTGCCAAGTTCACCTATTATAAATAAGTAATCAAAATCATGTTTGTTATGAAACAACTTATAGATTTTAAATAATACATGATATGAGCATAATAAGGAAAAAAATGAACAAAAATATCCCTTTTTAACCTCACAATAAAGCATGAACACTACGGATTATCTTCCCATTATTTACCATAATATGAGTTTAGAGGAAGTAAGAAGAGCTCCAAATGGCAAAACTATTATTGTGCACCAGACACTTCTGTAGTTAATCTAATAACTAAAGATAGAACTAATTCTAAGTATGAATACAGAATAATTGGAACACCTTATATTTTACAAAGTGTTGATCTAATTTTATTTTAGAGTATTTTAAATGACCAACTGTACTTCAAAGCAAACTTTTATTTGTGAACCACCTATTTAACAATATGTACATATTAGTGCAATAACACTCATTTTCTTTAAAGAATTATTAATATTATGCTAAACAGGTCTTACCTATTACTTTAGTGGTACAGTATTAAAATGTGAAAGCAGAAATTAAATACAAGAACAAAAAATGCTAAACCATCCAAACAGACAAATCCTGAGGTCTCCAGGCACACAATTCTGCCAGCATTATTCAGCACAAGTGAGCAAATGGAATTTGTGGAGAGTATGAAGTATCATCATAACAATTTATGAACTTGTCATATCAGAAACATACCAGAAATATTTAAAAAGAATAAGATTTAGACTGCAGAAACAATTTTCTCCCTATCTCAGCTAAGTTCCTTTCTACATAAAGCTTCAGTGTAGTATAAAGCAAGCAGCAGATGTAACTAAAGGCATAGCCTTGCAAGGAATAACTGATAGATGAAAACAAAATAGAACAAAACAGCTAATTAACTCACCAAATAGCCTTTTGCTAAAAACCTGTATTCTTCTCTTTGTCTCAGGCTTCTAGTTTCTAGATACAAATTATATGCTTTCTGACAGAATGATGACAAAAGGCCACACCGTGATCCCTTTTCAGCTGCTCTTTCCACTAGAAGAAAACTGAACCGCCCTGCAGTCTCCAAGAGTAAGTACATCATATGAGCATGCTCAGTATCTAATTTAAATGACTTGGTATTTCATCTCGGCATGTGATGACCTACTTCCAAACAAACTCAGACAGCTGCAAATTCAAAGACCGTTAACTGCAATAAACTAAACGTAACCACGGTTTTTGTGGTTCATTTAACTTGATTTGACTAAAAATGATTATTTCGATGCTTTTATTAAAACAAGTCCTTTGGTTTCAGTATTTAATTAAGTACGTCAACATAAATCTCCCCAAATGCTGAAATAAACTGGAAGTTTCAAGTCATCAAGGATGTGATCCTAAAATGTACATATGACCACTGATAAATTATGTAAACTATAAGCCATCCGTATTTCACTTTTTTTCCCCCCTGTCCTCTTGCCTACTAACCAAGTAAAACAATCTACAAACTATGTGGTGGTATTTTAATTTCTCCTCTGGAAATATTAGTAAATACTAGTAAACTGAAATGTTCTATGTCTTCATTAAAAATGTTTATTATCTTAAAACTACAGCAATATGATTTTTCTCACCTATAATACAGTATACAGATTATAGATGATATGTTCATAAAACAACAGATCTCACACAAATACTGGAAAAACCTATAAAAAAGGATCTTATAAAAACTTTTTACATTTTCAAGAACAAGTTTTATAAAAATGCAAATGTTTATGCCATCACATAAATAATCTGCCTGGCTTGTTGAGTAATTTGCTGCAAAGGCCACAGAGTTTTGGATGGAAATATGGTCAAGAAGCTTATCCTCTGTTCCATTTCAATTTCCTATAGAGATCTAGCACAGCCCCACCAAAACCAACCAAACAACTCTTTCACATCTACTTCCATTTTCACCTTGGACAGACAAGCAAAAATAGGAGGTGCTCGTACACTTGACACGCACCAAGCCCAGGATAGCAAGCCACTGCCAGACTAAGACTGACATATCTTCTAATGGACCCACTTGCTGATCAGCACTTCTCTCTTCTTCACAACCCTTCCTGGTCATGTCTACCACTTCCTTAATGTAAACTACCCACCCACAGAAATGTATCATTTTTGAGAATAGTATCCTCACACTCTTCCACCCCCACCCTTACAACCAGTTAACATGGAAGGTCTGGGAAGGTAGGAAGACATAGGAAACCCACAAATCCCATGGCAGCAGCTAAGATAAGGTCCTTTGTGGATGGTGGGGCAAGGTTCAGAGAGGTTGTGAAAATTAAAATGTTAAAGAAATTTTTAAAAATCACAGAGAACAATTTATGAAACAACATCACATTCCAGCACCTTTCCAGAAGAAAGGTTCAAAGTTCAAAGAAAACTACCAACACACCATTTTCTTTAGCATTCTTACTGTTAATGAGATTTAGGCAGGAATAACTGCAAGGTCTGTGAGTATACTGTTTATGATAGATACAAAGCCATAGATACGAAAACAAGTAAAAGAGCACAGGTAAAAGAGGCATTAACTCCAGCCGTATTAGCACAGTACTACTCTTTTCAAATTCACTTTTTAAAATTCTCTCTATCACTTAATTACCCTTTAATGTGAATTTTTTTCTTTCTCCTATATATTCAACTTGAGCATTTGGATTTAAAATTGAGATTATCCTGCAATTACATGCATACTTTCATCTTCTAGGACGGGCTTTTTTCCTAATCCTTATGTCTCATCCCTCATTCTTTAATTTATTGGCTGACCCTCTCTACCAGTAAAACCTGGTGTAATGTTCCCCAAATGCTACCCCAATAAGAATGAATGTTTAAAAATTCAAACACAGATATAACCTATTTCTATGACAACTCAGTATCCTTCAAAGACTTTACACAGTTCTAGTGCATTCCACTCCATGTACACGCACGATGGATGGATCTCTCCATGACTTAAACATACCTGGCTTACATTTGATACTTAACCAAGGGGAGGGACTGGGAGGAGCAAGAATGGAAATGAATACTTGAGCCTTATACTGCAATTTTTGGGGGTTTCATTTTTTTTTTTTGGTGGCTAGTCAGTATGGGGATCTGAACCCTTGACCTTGGTGTTATAATGCTGTGCTCTAACCAACTGAGCAACCAGCCACCAAAATTTGTTTATTTTAAAAGACTTTATTTAGAGCAGTTTTAGGTTCACAGCAAATTGGAGAGAAATACAGAGACTTCCTATATTCTCACTTCTCCCCACAATGCATGGCCTCCCCCATAATCAACACTCCCCAGCAGCATGGTACATTTGTCACAAGTGATGAACCTACAGTGTCACATCGTTATCAACCAGAATCTGCTGTTTACATTAGGGATTACTCTTGGTGTTGTACATTTTATGGGTTGAGCCTTACATTGCAATTTGTTGTTGTTTTGTTTACCACAGGCTTATATGAGAATCATTTGGGTAGCTGAAGAACACACATGCACACACTATCAGCGTCTAGGAAACCTTTCAATCTGACCTTTCAGTGTGGGGCCAAACATTTTGAAGGACCTGCCTAAATTCTGAGGTTCCCTTTGTTAAAAGGCACTGTTCTAAATATTGACTAACTCACAGGGTGAGATGGACACAAACAAATAACTGAAATACAATGTCAGAAAGCTGGGAAAGAAGTACATTAAGGATACAATAATTTTTTATGGGCGCAGGTAACTGCTCAGGAAATATTTGAGCAGTATTGACAGGAAGAACAAACTAGATGTTCAGATACAAAGAAGAGGATGACTACATCAATAAAAGGAAACAAAGGAAAAAATGTATAAAGGACAAGGTATAAAGCCAGGGCAAACATGACATATGGGGAAAGGCAGTTCCAGTGTGTCTAAGGCATGGGGGTTGGGAGGCGAAGGGGGAGCAAAGCACAAAGGCTGGCAAGAGGCATGGATAGTTTATGAAAGGCTTTTTAAGTAGTCCTGGAATTTACTGAATAAATGAATAAACAGATTTATCCCTGCAAAGCATTTCAAAGACACTTAAGTTGTTTTTTTTTAAAAAGGATGACCGGTAAGGGGATCTTAACCCTTGACTTGATGTTGTCAGCACCACATTCTCCCAAGTGAGCTAACCGGCCATCCCTATGTAGGGATCCGAACCCATGGCCTTGGTGTTATCAGCACCACACTCTCAGACCAAGTAAGCTACAGGCCGGCCCTCTTTAAGTATTTTTGAATAGTACAATGACATGGTCCTATTTATGTTTTTAAATGTAATGATGATGGCAACTTGTAGAAAATGGATGGTTAGGAAGAAGACTAATGGCTGGGGCAGTGGTGAGTAATATGAGATTAAGAGGGAGATTTTAAAGCAATATAATAAAGGGCTGGCCGGTTAGCTCAGCTGCTTGGAGCATGGTATTATAACACCAATGTCAAGGGTTTGAATCCCTGTACTGGCCAGCCACCCAAAAAAAATCATCATCATAATAAAGCAGTATAATAAGGAAAAGACTGGAAAGGAAATTAATGAATTGGAGAGATTTTAAAGACAATCAATAGGATATGGTGCTGGACTGGAGGCAGGGGTCAAACAGATAGAAAAGTAGAGTACCACTATAAGGATCCTGGCTGGGGCAACGGGTGGAGTGAGGCTACTAAGCCAGTCAGAGAATACGGACACAAAAGGCAGGTGAAAGGGAGACTAAATTCAGTGGAGGAGGAGGGAATGGGAAGGGAAAATTACCTGTTCAGTTTCAAACAGGTGGAGTTTAGAGCCCTGACAGCCACCTGGCAAACCTAGTATATTAGAAGGAAACATACACCTGGGTGGGGTTCAATAAAGATATCAGAGCCAAAGATCCGAAATCACAGAACAAAAGAGAAGCAGATGAGACTGTAGAGGATATAAGTTTCTGTGGAAGCGACAAGAAAGCCAGATAAAGAACTTGAAAGGTCCACACATCAGAACCACCCGTCAGGAGTAATACTGAGGAAATCGAGGAAGGAAACTTCAAGGAAGCGGCCAAACTGTCAAGGACAGAATGGTCAAGGAGAGTGATGACTGAAAAAGGCCAACTGTTTTAATAGTACTGTGGGGTCAAAATCAGCTTAGACAAGTCTGAGGTGGGACTGAGTCTGAAGAAAGACAGTAGCAACAAGCACTTATTCAGTACTTACTTTTGTCAGCTACTGTGCTAAAAACTTTACATCCATTTTCATTTATCCTTGAAAAAACCTTACATGATAACTTTGTTAAATCCTTCAAATAAAGATAAGAAAATGGAGGCACAGAGCTTTGTTCATTGTCTTACCGAAGTTCACATAGCTGGAAAGTGGTAGAACTGTGGTATGATTCCATGCAGTTTGATCTAGTGTCTGTGCTCTAAACTATCCCACTAGAATGCCTCTCAACTGTTACAGTCTTTTTTTTTTTTCCCCAAAAAGACAATAAACTAACAGCTAGCATTTATGGAATGTCTCAAATATGGTTTCATTCACAACATCCCTATGCAACAGGTCCTATTTATTATCTGTTGTACAAATCTGGATACTGAGGCTCAGAGGCTTATCCAGTGTCACACAGATAAGTAAACAGAGCTAGATCGTGGATGCAGATTTTGGACTTCAAAACCCTTGGTCTAATGATATCCAAAAGGCAGTAAGTTTACGAAAGAGGTGGAATTACTGAAAAGGATGTTCAATAGCTAAGGAAATGTGGGAAGAGGTAGGGGAAGAGGAGGGAATAATTGCGAAGAGAAGAACCTATAGTGAGCAAGAAGTAAAGAACCCAAGGCAAGGGGGACTAACTCAGTTTTTATTTAGCTTTACTGAAGTATAATTTACATTCTATAAAACCCACCTATGGTAAATGTACAGTTCAATGCCATTTAGTAAATTTATAGAGTCGTGCAACTATTACCCACATCCACCATCACCACAAGAAGTTCCTCATGCCTCATTCGCAGTCAATCCCCACTTCCACCTCCAGCCCCAAACACCCACGGATCTATTTCTGTCTCTATAATTTTCCTTTTGGGGAAATTTCATATAAGTGGAATCATACAATGTGGAGTCTCTGTGTCTGGCTTCTTTAGGTAACATCATGATTTTAAAGTCCATTCATAGGGCTGGCTGGTTAGCTCAGGTGGTTAGAGCATAGTGCTGATAACAACAATGTCCAGGGTTCAATCTCTGTACTGGCCAGCTGCCAAAACAAAGCGTATGGGGTGGGGCTGGCTGGTTAGCTCACTTGGGAAAGTATGGTGCTGATAACACCAAATCAAGGGTTCAGGTCCCCTTACCGGCCAGCTGCCAAAATAAATAAAGTTCATTCATGCTGTACCGTGTATCAGTCAATTGTTTCTTTTCATTGTTGGGTAGATTCTATTGTATAGATAAACCACATTTTGTTTATCTATTTACAGCAACTGATGGACATGTCATGTGAACTGTTTCCAGTTTTGGGCTATTATGAATAATGCTTCTATCAACATTTCAGTACAAATCTTTGTGCGGATATGTTTTCATTTCTCTTGGACAGATACTAGTGGTGGAATTGCTTGGTTAATCTTACAATTAACTTTTTCAGAAACTGCTAACCTCTCTCTAAAGTGGCTATAACATTTTACATTTCTGTCATCAATGTAAGAGAGTTCCAGTTTCTCTACAACCTCCACAACATTTGATACTCAAAGTCTTTTGGATTATATCTATTCAAGAGTGTTGCTTGGTGTGGTTTGTTAATTTCCTAAAGATGTAAACATCTTTTCATGTGCTCATTGGCCACCTGAGTATCTTCTTTTGTGAAATGTTTGAATCTTTTGCCCATACTTTAATTGGGTTGTCTTAATTTATTAAGTTATAAGAGTTCTTTTTATATTGTAGATATGAGTTCTTTCACAGATGTGATTTGCCAATATTTTCTCCCAGTCTGTGACTTGTCTTTTTATTCTCATAAGTGTCTTAACATAGAGAAGTTTTAAATTTTGATGAAGTCCAATTTATCAATTTTTTTCTTTTATGAATCTTCTGATATCATATACTGGATAAGAAATCTTTGCCAGACCCAAGGTTACAAATATTCTCTATTTTTTTCTAGAAGTTCTGTAGTTTTTGTTTTTACATTTAGGTCAGTAATCCATTTTGAATTAATTTTTGTTTATGATGTGATCATGATAAGGGCCTAAGGTTTTTCAATCTGTTTTTTTCTTTGCATATGGCTATCTAATGATTACACATCATCTGTTGAAAAGATTAGCCTTTCCCCATAGAATTCCTTTGGCACCTTTGCCAAAATTCCTTCCTTGGTTTTGGAAAGCAAAAATAACAAGCAAGGAAAGAATTTTTAAAAAATGAATAAAAATATAGACAGACTCGGGTTGAAGAGGAAGAAAATGCTTATGAAATTCATGCCTGATAGTTTCTATTTTTCTCTCCCAGGTAGTTCAGTGGTTTGTTGGGAATTAAGAAGAGTGGAGTGGGACAAACAAGCATTTGGTACATTTGTTGTGGGGAAAAGGAAAACCAATGGACCTGAAGACAATCAGTTTAAACATGCTGATTTAAAAAAAATTTTTTTAACCCCCCAAATTAAATGAAAATAACAACAAAATAAATAAACATGCTGTTTTCTCCACTAGTGATGGTGACTAAGAAGTGAAGCTGGTTATAGGCTTGCACACAGACCCTGGATTTCCATTAAATCTTCCACTCTCAGGAAGAATGAAGAAGAAATCTATTCAGCAGGAAAGATACAAGGATAAAAAGATTTTAATTGTGACCCTTTTTAAATAGTTTGAGATTCCACCTAACTTAGACAACATAGGCTCAGTTACACATGGTTTTCCCCCAAAACATCTCAAGTCTTTGAAAGAGCTTTTCACTAATGGCTTCTGTGGCCATCAGGTTTAATGCTACTTTTTACTGGGATTTAGTATTTGAGCAAAGAGTACTTGGCAGCACAGATCATAAAGCTTTTTATGTGTTGTTGGCTACTGAGCAACTGTAAGTCCCAAAGATCACACTGTCACGTATTCATGAAACAAGTCCAAAAGAAGTTTAACCAGCCCAGGGCGGAGGAGCAAGCCATGGCAATAGGATCTTCAGAATGAGAACTAAACCACAAGTTAGAAGTAGCAGCTGCCATCACTGCTACCATTTCCTGCTTTGGAACAAATCAATGACACTCAGAACAACACAGTAACAGTCATGAAGTACTGAAACTATACATTGTTGATAAAAGATACCTATTTATATATTTTACTGTTTTATCACTCAGAGATCTTCAGAAGGTATCAAAAAAAAGTGTAAGAATTTTTCTTTTTTTAATATTCTATCATAATAACTAGAAAATTTAGGAAATTTTCAAATATATAACAATAAAGTGAGCCCCAAGGGTTGTACAATGAAAAAGAAATAGTAACAGGAAGAGTCCTTAAAAAATCAGGGGCACATATTTGCAAGAGTCTTGGGTAGAGGTATAAATTCTGCATAATAATTTGCTACTGTCTGACAAAAAAGAATAAAGAATTATAGATTTTAAAACATAAAATAAACTTAAATATTCTAGTAACTTTTACTGCAGTGATAAACCCTTAGTATCTACTTAGCATGTGGCAAGATAATGAATAGATCTAATTATACATTATTCTGGCAGTCATGTTGTCTCTTGCTATAGACAATGCTTAGACTATAAGAAAATCTGCCATGTTATACTAAAAAAAAATTAAAATAAAAAAATACGCAGAACAATTTCGTTGCTAAATAAAGGTATATAAGAGAAAAATATTTTTTAAAATACTGCATTATGTAAATGAAAAGAAAAAATGATGGTGGGGTAGGACTATTTCTGCTTTCTGCTAAGACAGAACAATCAATATTTCTTAGTGTGCCTTCCCCCAAATCAGAAGTCATTTTTTCCCCATTCTGTCAAAGGATATTGCTAATCAGAGAGTTAAATTATAATTTCAAGTATTACAAAAATTTGTAACTTTAAAAAAATAATTTGTTCCCTTTGTCCATTCATTCATTCATACAGCCATTCCACCAATATTGACTGAGTATCGAATCTGTGGTTCAGTGCTCTGCGTATTACAGATAGAGCAGTGAAAAGGTCCATGCTTTCAAGGAGCTTACATTCTCATGGAGAAATGGGTTATGCAAAAAACTAAGATATGTTAAGAAACTAAGTAAATGGATGATCAGGAAAAGCCCTGAGGAAGCAAAATTTAAGCTCGGACTCAATGGCGCAGAAGGAGGAAAACAAATCTAGTTAGAGAAAGCTTGGCATATCTAAAGAGAAGAAAGAAGGCCTCTATGACTAAAGTGTGGTGGGGTGACAGGAAAACAACAGATGAGGTTTGAGAAGCAGTACGTCAACCAGTGTTGGATTCATAAGGCAGAGAGAGAAGCGACTTTGGATTTATTCTAAGTGCTATGGAAACTCACTGGAAGACTGTGGTATGACATGATTTACATTTTTACATTTTAAGAAGATGCATCTGGCTAGTGTGGAGAATGGATTGTAAAGGGTCAAGAGCAGAAGCAGGGGAAAGTTGAGAAGCTATTGTAGTTGTCTGGGAGAAAGATGATGGTAGCAAAGATGGGAGGTGTGGCAGAGATGAAGAGAAGTGGGCAGACTTGGGATGCTTTTTGGAGGGAAGGAAGCATCAACATGGCCTATTGACAGATTGGAGGTGGGGGGTGGGTAAGTGAAGGAAGAGAGAAATTAAGGATGGCTGCAAAAGCTGCAGAGTTGTTTTTCTGAATGTATCCATTAGACACTATATGGAAAGGTCAGTGAATGCTTAGGTCAGGAAAGAGGTGGCAATGTAGACTTATGGGTGACTGGCATACGTTGTACAAAAAGCCTTGGAAGTGAAAGAGGTGACTTAAAAGAGAACACAGGATAGACACTGCGCCTTCATCATTCAACAGTGCCAGGTGCAATGCTTGGTATATCTGAAAAAACCAGATCCTTGCTCTCATGGAACTTATACTCTATCAGAGAAAACAAATACAAACATAAGTAAACTATACAGTATGTTAGAGGGTGGTAAGAGCTATGGAAGAATGAAAGTACAGGAGTCAGGAGTGTGGATTGGGTGATGAAGCTAAATGGCGGTCAGGGTAAGCATCATTCAAAAGATGAGATATAAGCAAAAAGGGAGCACAGAGCCAGGCAGAGGGAAAGATCAGTGCTAAGTCCCTGAGATAGGAATAAGATCTTCCAAAAAAAGTATGGCTGGTATATTTGAAGAATGGCAGGGAGATCAGTACGGCTGTAGTACAGAAACAAGAGCCAGCAAAGGACTGATCAGAGAAGCAGAATGAAACCCAGAAGTGTATAACGTCATAGAAGTTAAGGAAAAAAGGGTGTCAAACACCAACAATGTTGAACGCTGCCAAGAGGTCAAGTAAGATCAGAACAGAGGTTCTTAACATGAGAAGTGCAGTGTGGAGTCAGTGGAGAAGAGAGTCATCTCTTTAGAGGGATGGGGAAAGGAGGTCCAGCTGGCAGGAGGTATTTTCACTTCTGAAGGCAACAGGACAGGGTTGGCTCTCAGAACTTCATTAAATTTTGATCTATCATAGCTGACAAAGATTGGAAAAATTTAATGTCATCCTTGTCAATCAATTCTAGAAACCAAGAAAGCCTACTATGTTTATTTTCTCACTCAATTATAAGCCATGAAAAAAATCACTGCTCTAAGCTAGGTCTCAAAATAAAATAAGGATAAAATTAAATTAAACACACACACAGAGGAAAAAAGGCTAAAAACTCTAAGCCAGAGTGGCAGCTTTAACAGCAACTTAGTACCAACTACCACTTGTTAAGAACCACTCCAGGTGTTGTGGACATATGACTGATCTTTCATATGCACAAGAATATTGTCAGAAAGGCTTTACTATTCATATTATATCTGAGGCAAGGAGAAATATACAGAGGTTGTCTAGGATTTCACTGCTAGGAAATTCAGGGAAGAGACTGAAAGGAGCCCATGCTTTTTCTACTATGCCACACAGTGTCCCTCTTCTATTCATACCTGCCTAAATCAAGAGAGCACATACGAATAGGTTTTCTTCTTGGTTGTAAAAAATGCTATCGCTAGGTAAATATGGTATTTTTTATTTTTTGTATTCTAATATAACCATTATCACTGTTGTATTAACAAATGACAACTTCAATTTTTTGCTCCCTCCCATCCATCCATTTAATAAATATTTATCAGTTTCTACTGCATTCAAGTTAACTCTTGTTGCATTTTAGAAAAATTATCTTCTCAAATAAAATAAGATCGTCCAAAATAAGCATTGCTGTTGTGTAAAAAGCATACTTACCATCAACAATGATGGTAGATTGCATTCTTTATTTAAATAAATTACCAAAACAATGCCAGGCATTAGGTTACCTTAATGCTCTTTTGGGAAAATTACTTGCTGACAGTTTGTGGTTCAAATTTTTTCACTACATGCATTTAACAATATGCAAGATTTTACAGTCTATGACCTATGAAGAATCAACTATTAAATAATCCTTATGTGGTCATTTAAAATATTTGATTGAAATAGCTGATCCCTAAAAAATTTTAAGTTAGTATTGACATATAAAATATAATATGTTGACAACTGAGAAAGGAAGGTGACAGATTTTTCAAGGAGTTTGGGGAACAGTCATAGGCTCAGACTGCAGAAACAAAGTACCATTCGAGAAATCAGACTCAATAAAATACCATTCAAGGTCACAACATAACAGCTATTATCTTTTCAAAATTAAAATTAGACAGATAGACAGGCAGACAGACTGACTTCAGTCATCTCTATTATTGTAGGTAAGGTAAACACCAGATGCTTATTAGGCAAAGTTATAATAGCAACTAAGAAAACAAGGTGCCAAAAGTCTAGAGAGTAATTGACAGAGAATGGTACCACAAATTAAAGTTTATCTTTACTATGGAACATGTCATTAAACTGTTAAAAATAATAATGCAGAGGGCCGAGCCCGTGGCGCACTCGGGAGAGTGCGGTGCTGGGAGCGCAGCAGCACTCCCGCCGCGGGTTCGGATCCTATATAGGGATGACCTGTGCACTCACAGCGCTCACTGGCTGAGCGCGGTGCGGCCGGTCTCAAAAAGGACAAAAAAAATAAATAAATAAAATAATAATAATGCAGAAGTGCATGTACTGTCATGGAAGAAATCTATGATATACATACTTCATCTTGAGTAAAAAAAGCAGATAACAGAACAGTAAACGTTAATAGTATGGATACTCTTAGTTTTTACTCTATACCCTTTTGTGCTATATGAATTGTTCTGATTAGCATGTATTAGCTATGTAATTAGCAATTAAAAAGAAAGAAAGGAAAAGAAGAGGGGGTGAGAGGATGGGAAAGGGAAAAAACAGGAACCAGGAATAAGATGACAGGTATTTGGGCTACCAGTGTGGTATGGAGAGATGTGGAGTGAGATGTTTTAGATTCAAGTCCTTGTCCTGCTACTAACTTTGGGCAAGTTAAACTCTCTATAGCTCAGTTTACTCATATGTTGAGTAGGGATAACACTATTTCTTACCCTGTTGAGTTATTTTGAGCATTAAATGAGCAAATTTTTGAAATGGCCTAGCACAGTGCCTGGTACAGTGTAAGTATTAGGCCTCATGGCTATCTTAACATCAGCACAGCCAGGTTAAGCAACTTTCCCACTTCTTCTCCCCTTTCCCTTTTCTTCTCCAGGAACTGAGATTCCTCTCCTGGGAAGGAGTAAACATAACCATTATCATCAAGGGAATGTCTTGTGGGCTGTGTCTAGAAGGCTTCAGGCTGGAATGCTTGTACTGAGATAGTGGCTAATCAAGAGCCTATGCCCTAATCGACCAGATGTCATCAGACCACAAGGGCTGTGTTCACTTTACATACCACTGACTTCGAAATTGCCCATTACTCTGTCTGAACCCTCCCTAAAAGTCTTATTAAAAACCCCATGCTTTCCTTAGTTCTTGGGAACTGATTAGGTTCAGTCTCCCCTCCACATTAGTGGAATAAACCTTTTGGCTGAAATGGTTCCTGACTTGGGTCTCTCTCTCTTTTCTCTGTCTCGCCAAACCTAACAGTAAGTGCCCAATAAATCATAGATATTTTTACGTTCTGAAATTAAAATGCTAATCACCTTTAAACTTCCTGTTTATACCTTAAGCTTAAAGGATATTATATTTGGTATAAATCTTTTTCATTAGTTTAGAAAAGTAGGCTTTAATAACGATCACTAAGTCAATCCAATAGAATATATGCTGATGTTACTACTAGAAATATATTTCATCTGGGATTTCCTATTCCAGCTATACAAATGCCTAGCTACTTGTTTTACTCATACAACCCTGAGTCCTCAACTTTGTGCCTCTTACCCAGAAATTTCAAAGTTCAATTTGTCTGCATTACTTCATAACACTGGTAAACACCTCTGTCTCTTCAAGTCATTCTGCATAGATGAGTAGAAGAAAAATATTACTGAGGCATATTCTCAAGACTATACTGTTCATATTAAAAATTAAAAAATCAAAACTTTAGCCATAAGCCAGAATATGTTTCCAAGTAAATAATAAAATCCATACCTAACTTCCAATTTGGAGTAAGAAATTGGTTAAAAACTTAAATTGCTTTTTCACAATAACCTAACTCAGTCAACATTACACTCACATTTGCTTTTCAAACACTGTTTCATGTGTTCGCACATGGAGCCTATTCAAAGCACATGAATTATCATAATAAAGTCTTGCTCAATGAAGCGTTATTCTTATTATATTCTGTCCCTCTTCTGATGACGTAATAAGACTTTTCTTCTAAAAATAAAAATCAAAAACCACATTAACACTGCACCCTCTTGGTTATAGCACAGCCTTATAATACCAAGGTCACAGGTTCAAATCCCTGTACAGGCCAGCCACCAAAAAAAAAAAAGACCAAATAACCCCCCAAAACGAAACACATTGCACCCTCCTTTATGTTTCAAATGCACTTATATGCTACTGTCCTTGGACTTATGTATTTCATCAACACTTCAAAACCTAATCTATAATTTAAAAGTCTAAAACCTAAAATGGGTCAACAAACTTATTCTGCAAAGAATCAGAGAGTAAATATTTTAGGCCTTGTGGACCAGTCTCTGTCACAACTATCAACTCTGCCATTATAGTGAGAAAACTGCCATAGACAATAGCAAATGAGAGTGGCTGTGTTCAACAAAATTTTATTTACAAAAATAGGCAACAGGCTGGACTGGTCCACAGACCATAATTGCTGACCCCTAATCTAGAGTGTCATTTAAGTGGAATGTCTATAACAGTCTTATGTCTATCCTTTAAAAGTTTAGAACTATGTCTTTGACCAATTATTTAATAGATCATCTCACTTATTAATAATTAGTATTGCTAATTTTAATAAGAGTAAATTATTTCCTATTCTTATAATTTCATTTAGGTTCTTCCCAATATTTAGCTAATTTTTCATAATTCGGCATTTCATTAACTAAACAGAACTCGCTTCCTCCATCTTTCCTCATGAATACCATTCTCTAAAGTTTATAATTTCTATACCTTTGACTTCTTTCCAAATCTGCAAAAAGTAAAAACATCAGCACTTCTCTCTGCAAAGTAAATGGTTTTATAAAATTCAAAAACAAAGCAAGCATTTATGTATTTTGTTTTTCCTCCATTAAAAACTCAAGACAATTACTAATAAAGAGATCCTTTTCAGCTGTTACGGTCCGAGACGGCCCCCAATGATCCTCCTCCTCCTAGTATGCACACCCTTGTATAGTCCTCGCCTGCAATGAATCAGGGCTGGCCCGTTTAACCAATCAAATATGACAAGTGATAGACAAAGCTAGGTCATAAAAGCACTACAGCTTCTGCCTTGGTCACCTGGACTGCTCAATCTGGACAAAGACACCTGCCATGTCATGAGTCACAAAGCCCTGTGGAGAGGCCCACATGGACAGAAACCAGCTACACAGCCCCAACTTGCCAGCCATGTGATCCTCCAGCCCCAGCTTTCAAGCATTCAGAGACTGATGCCCCAGTCCATACCAAGCCACAACCTCTTAAGATACCCTGAGTGAGAACTGCCCAACCCAGCAGCTCCAGAACTCCTGACCCACAGGAACAGTGAATGATAATAAATAATTACCGTACAAAGCTTTGGGGTGACTTGAGACAACAGCAGATACTCCTGTATCTGATTAGGTTACAATTTAGCTTATTTTGTATAAGTGAATATTCCAGTTCTTGGCAGCAGCATTTGATAAACAATCATTTCCTAACTTGCCATAAATTGAGTTTAGGGGATTTGACTGACATTTGCATAATAGTGATGGATGCTGTGTTTGCTCAACAACACTCAACATCAACTCAGGCAGTTTGATTTCTACATACTGGTCCATGATTCACAGTTATATGCAAGAAACAATCCTTACTTTATTCCTGTTCTTGCCCATGTAAATCTCACTGCTTCACAGGGCACTATTTTTTAAACCCTGGTCTGACCCATAGAAAATAATGAAATGCAGTTAAGGGGACGCTTGTCACCAGTACTTTTAAATAATGAAACATAAGAAAAGACACAGGTAGCAAAGGGAAGAAAGCATATTATCTCATTTTAGTTTTATATAAAGAAATGTATTTTTATGTGGACAGTGGGTCATGCAATAATATGTATTTTTTATTGTGCACCATGGTCAAAAAAAGTTTAAAACCAGTGACATAAAATACCAAATAGGTTTACATCCTAGGAAACTAATTGTTACCACACGCTTCCAGTTCTTACCCATCTCATTCTCCTTTTCCAACTTCTTTTTTGCCCAGCCTTTAAATAGCTAGGCTTCATTGCTCACTTTATTTTCACACTGATATTTTTAAGTTTGTGTGGAAACTGGCTCTGGCCCAGTTTTTTTTCCCCCCTAATCTTAGTTCTGCTCATCTTGAGAAGGTTGAGAATAGAAAAGTCTCTTCTTGTTGGGGACACCCCATTTAAAACACACCTAATGGCTGTCTCAGAAGAGTAAGGCAAGCAACAAGAGGAAGATCATATAGGGAACTTGCAGTGACAATGAGATCACTGAAATTTCTGGCTAAATGAATCATCTTCACTTCTCCAGCACGTCAAAAAAAAAAAAAAAATTAGATATGCCATGATTGCAAGGTTGATTTTTAACTCTATAATGTCCAAGCAACAATTATATTTCCCTCTAGGTGGACTTTCAGATTGTTATTATCATGTGAAATATGTAAAGCTCTCCACTTTTAAAACAAGGGCTACAGATGTGGTAGTATCTTGAATGTGGGAAATATCTCCCAGATTTCTCTTCTGTAGAACCTGGCACAGTGCTTTGCATTTAAAAAAAAAAAACAGATATTTTGGGAACTGAAAGACTAAAAAAAGAAATATTCATCCAACTGATAATTCATTTACTTACTTGCAGTGTTCAAGAGAAAAGCATTACTATCCATAAGGAATTTTTCCTAACTTAAAACCATTATTTGTATCTCTAAAGATTTAATTACTAGTAAACACAGCTAAACATTCCCTGAAACCTTCTAATAAAAGGAGGGAGGATTTCAAGATTACTCCAAAACAAGGCAGAAAAAACAAAAATGATCAGGATGATGGCTCTATTGTGCACAATTTTCTTTGTATCAAAAGGGCACAGTGAAGCTTAAGAAAAGTTAGAGAAAAAATTCTACTAAGACTCAGCTAATAATAATTTTTAAAATACATGATAAAAGGGGAAATAGGGAATAACATGCTGTAACCAGATTTCACCAATTAACAAGGAAACAGATAAATATCTTTGGAAAACCACAGAAAAGCAAGTAATCAAATTCCTCTAGAATGAGATCAAGAACAGAAGAGGGGCATTAAATCACAAGAAGCTCTAATGAAAGGAAATTTTTGGCTGTTTCCAAAAGAGCTTTTTTCTAAGCAACATTCCCTATTTTTATTAATTTTTCAAAAAGCAGTTATTATTCATGTCAATAAGATTTTAGCACAGTTATGTCATCTTAATCCTATCATCGGTCTAAACAAGACTTGAGAACAGTCTGTTTATTGGCCTAAACAGCATGAATACGTTGACATTTGCCAAATTTATTTTTCTAACCCACCCCTGAGTTCCAGACTGGTATACCCAATTGCCTGCCTGAAATCTCCTCTTGGCTTTCCCACAACCATCTGAAACTTAACCTACCTCTGACCTCGATCCACAACTCCTTCCTGACTCCCCCACCACTCCCTCCAAAAGAACCAATTTTTCCCATTTCAAAATATCAAAACTTCACCCAGATGCATAAATCACAAAGCTGGAAATTCTTCCTCCTCTCTAACCCAATGAATCCTGTGTAGATTACCTGCAAAATCTTTCTCCAATTAGTCCACCTTCCTCCATCCTTCCTGATATTTCCTTAATCCATCTACCACCTTTAGGTTGATAAATGATAGTGTCTTAACTATTCTCCTTGCTTCTGCTATAATTCTTGCATCATTTAAATCTTCTCTTAGCAGCCAGAGTAATATAAAATATCAAGACTTTAATGAGGCTACAAGATCCTACAAAGTGTAGCCCCCTTTCCAGCCGAGGCTGAGGGACTCCCCCTCTCTCACTCGAGACCCTGTGAATCTCTTCAGCTCAGAAGGCTTTTCCCTGGTAAACTAATCTTCTGTCTAGTCTCAACTTGAATATATATATATTTTTACTTTTTTTTTTTTAAACACGTATAGTTATTAGTTTAATGCCCATCCTTCCTCTATGCTGGCGCTGCAAAAATTCAGGAACAATGCCTGTTTTGTTCATCACTGTAACCCCAGATGCTATCAGAGGTCTTGGTATATAATGAAAGCAATAAACATGTGTTCAATAAAAGGACTTTCTTTTAAATTTACCCCACTTACAATTAAGTATACATAATGCCTTTACACATAAATCATAAATGTAAATAAACAATCACAAGATAAGATAAGAAATGAATATATTACACTCATAAAAAATACAGTGTAAACAAAATATGTTCTGTAAGAAAAAATCTCAATATACAATGTACTATAAATCTATTCTTTTGCCTTTGGGGATTATAAGCTTATTAGTATAGTGATTTCATAAGTCAAATCTGCAAAATAAAACCTTAAAGATAAACAAGGCTGTTACAGTTATTTCACTGAAATATTTACCCTAAGTTGGCCATTACTGAAAGCATCAATAAAATTTCAGAGCCAGGAACATCATTTCTAATGATTTTTTTCTAAAATAGTATTGAAACCATTATACGAAAGGCAGATTAATGAAATTTTAATATTTTAAATCATTCATATCTTCCTATATTTTTCTTTCTGATACAATCACAATATTGAAAGTATCACTGGTATATTTGCAAAGTGAACATACCAAGCTGAAAAAAGATATTACTTGTGGGAAAAAATGTATTAAGATAGAATCTAGAAGAAAGAGGAGGAAAATAATTTTGGGGGAAGTAGCAGAGAGAATTGGTAACTTTTAAATTTCCTTTCTAATTTTACCTCAAAGTGCTAATGTCGTTAATATTAAAGTGAAATTCTGGTCTAGACACTTCTTTACTCTCAGCTCTATTTGTACCTGTTCTTAATAGCCTAGCAATGTTCAAACCTGCATATGTGAGAAGTGACCACACACTCTCCTTACCACCTAACCAACTTTGTTTTTTCTGTTTTTCATCATGACCCTGATGAGAATAGCAGTGTTCTGACAGGTGGTAAATCAAAAATGGTGCTCGCTGCTTGAAAAAGAAATAAATATGTAAGTAATTTGACAAGGAATCTTAGAAAAACAAGCAATAGTTCCTATGAAGCTTGGTCAGCCACCATTTACTAAGAAATATTTCTCACCCTTAAGTGGCAAAGAAACATGAGCTGAAATAGATTTTAAGTAATTAAAATGGTCTAGCCTCACTTTCCAATAAATGTAGCTGCAAAAAAAAAAAATAATAATAAATTGTGAACTAGATTGGAGAGAATGTTGTGAAAGCGAATAAATCCCTGAATGTGGGAAACTTCATCAAAAAATGGGGAAAAAAAAAAGTTTCCATATGATCCCTTTATGCGTTCTACATCTTAGGAAGGTAAAACAAACAAACAAACAACCCCCTCACTCACCTCTGTTACCATTCTTTTCCTCCTTCTCTAAGTGTTCCATTTAAAAATGTCAGATTCGGAGCCCTGAGGACTTATCTACATTTTCCCAATGGAATGAAGAATAAAAAATAAGGGGAGGATGAAGCTGGTCTAACTTTTCAATCCCCTATTTCAATTTAAAATACATCCATTTGGGGCCGGCCCGGTGGCGCACTGCTATAGTGCGCCGCTTGGGAGCGTGGTGGCGCTCCCGCCGAGGGTTCGGATCCCACATACAGACCGGTTCCCGCTCACTGGCTGAGTGAGGCGCGGGAGCGACACAGAGGGTTGCGATCCCGTTGCTGGTCCCGGTCCGGTACGGGGGCGACACTGAGGGTTGCGATCCGTTGCCGGACACGGAAAAAGACAAAAAGGAAAAAAAAAAAAACCCCATAAAATACATCCATTTGAAGATGTACTTGTGCTTCTTCACATAGGCCCAAATTCATTGACAGATGCTTATAAACAGGGTTACAGTATGTGGTGGCCAGCATACAAGGTAGTCCCCAGTGTTCAAGCCTTTATGTAGTTCCCATCCACACTAAGGAGATCTGACTTTTCTATCTAACAGGATATGTGGAAATGGCAACACTTATGAGGCTAGGTCATTGAAAGCTTTGTGACCTCTCTCTTGGACCACTGACTCTGGGTGAAGCCAAGCAGCATGACCTGAAGAACTGAGGCTACCTGCCAATAACCAGGATCAGCTTGGAAGCAGACTCTAGCCCCAGTAAAGCCTTCAGATAACTGCAGCCCTGCCCAACATCTTAACTATAATCTCCTAAAGAGAACCTGAGCTAGAACCACCCAGCTAAGACTACTACCAGAATTCCTGACTCCCAGAAACTCTGAGATACTAAATGTTTACTGTTTTAAGCTGCTTGATAACTAAGACATAGTACTTTCTCATTTTTCATCCATCACATGTACAATCAAGTTGAAGCTCACTAGGACTAGAAATTTAAGATGCAGATAGGAAAACACTTTGCAACCCAAATCTGGAGTCCAAAAAGTCAGATCTAGACATATCAAAAGCATGTTTTTGGAATTCTATTTGTAAGAACTCATATATGTTATAACGATTGCCACTAAATGCCAGAACGCTATGACACTGGACAAGGTACCTTCAGAGTACTAACAAAAACTGTCATACAGAAGATACTCATTACATGCTGGATAAATTAGTAAGCCAATAAATGCAGTAGGAATAAAAGAAACTATGGTACCAAGGATGGTTAGATTCATAGTACACATCTTTATAATTATTTGCAACATCCTTTCAACCACCAGAGGGCAGGAATGGCATATACTACTTAATCAACCTCCCAGCACTTAAAATAATGCCTAAACCATTTACAAAGAATAAAATAAAACTTCTGCACAAATGAAGGGAGAAAGGAAGGATGCTTGTTAATAAATGGGAAGAGATTAATTCAGACTAGAATGCCCAAAAAAGCTTCCTGTAGATGGAAGCTGAGTTAGAATATAGGACTTCAAGTGACAGGTACAAATTTGTAAGGAAGGGAATAAAGCAAAAAACAGAGGCTGAGAATTTCAGGTCAGTTTCAAGGAACAAATGACCCAGAGCACAGGGAATGTGGACTGGACTCAATTTCAATCTAAACTTTTTACCCTTACTCCTACCTACTAAGAAATTAGTTGGTATTGTTTTTATTAAATGTCTATTTCTAAAGAAAAAAGTGAATGTGGTAAATTCAATTCAGGCTCATTCTGTTATCTACAATGTGATTATAACCCAATTTTCTTTTTCTATTTAAACAAAAGCATCATTGTATACGTGGCAGGAGCTGCATCTACTCTAAGTGAAGTGCCCAGAAATCATCCTCTCTGTAAGCCAACCTACCTAACTCAAACCTATTAAGTGACTGCAGATGTTACAGTGTCCTCTGAAAACTTACTACATCTAGCACTTTCCAACTGCTCTATTATTTTTAATATTACATTCCAACAAATAGTTTATTGAATTATATTTTGAAATATCCATCATTTTCTATTGAATTGGGAGCTTCCTCCTAATGACAGAATTAGGAAAATCATTTTCCTTTTTCTTTAAGTTACTTAACTAGAGGTAGGACAACTATATACTTATATTCTCTGGGGACTTTGGCAAATTATATTGCATCTATGGTTTATGGTCTGATTCCTCAATCTAAGATCTGTAGTTGGCAAGTATTTGTATATGTGTAAGCTTACAGAGACATAACAAATAAAATGGGATCCCAATACTTCAAAAAGGATATTCTTGTGAAAGAGGCTGAAGGAGATAAGTGGGTTAACCCTTGATTAATCTAAAAGGCATTACTAAAAATATTCCATCCCCTCAATCACAATAAATAACAAGATGTTATGTATAGGTCTGTAATAAAGGTCAAATTGTTCCAAGGACGGCCATTAATTAATTAATAATGATAACAATACTGCATCTAGGTATGTGAGGCATAATGGTAAATAGAATAGAGCATAGGCACTGATTTGGTTAAGTGGGCACCTACAGATATGTAAACTCCCAGATCACTGGCATACTTTTAAGTATTTAAGTACACAAGCATTCTTCTGGCCTCATAAGCCAGAAAATCCAATTCAAATTAGCTTAAGCAAAAGGAGGCAATTTACTGGCTTGAATAATTTAAAAGTCCAGAAGTAGATTAAGGAATGGCTAAAGCCAGAGACTCAACTAGATTCAACTAATATGATCACGGTATATATCTGCCTGTCTCTGCCCCTTACCTCCCTCCCTTCTCTCCCTTTCTCCCAGCCCATCTCTCTCTCTCTCTCTATTTGTCCCTTGAGGACAGCTGCAGTCTAACATCTTTTCAGCAAGAGATTCTTTCTCCAGAGATCAAGGAAAGTCCTAGGATCAAGTCTCACCAGTCCAGCTTTCCTCATATGTGCACTCCTGATAATGACTGGGGTCAGGAAGTATGGAACACATACTGATCAGCCTGAGTAGAATCACAAGAACTGAGAGTGAGGAAGGAGTTTTTCTCCAAGGAAAATATGGGTTAGATTCTCAGAAGAGAGTATGGGCAGGGAACAAAAGAAGTTTATGTCACCTACATGTGTCCACAGCCCTTCATCAGTTTAAAGAAGTTCTTGAATTCCCTCACCAAAGTTAAGAACCAGTGCAAAAGTAGGCACAGAGAAGAATAAGTACATTTTTAAAATGTTACCTTAAATCTAACACTGCTCACATGTAAGTAACTGACATCCTAATCAAATTCAGTGCCTGGCTCTAGGTTTATAAGCACTGCATTTCTTCCACCAACTACAAAATGACCACTTCTTGAAATACGGTTTCATCTTCTGACTTTGGCTTGCAGGACCCACATTAGTCGAGTTCTACCTATCTCGGTTTTACAGGCATTTCCCAGTGTCCTCTCCTCTTCTTTTCTCTTATCTATCACTTCTAGTTAAATGACTCTCAAATATTCACCTCTAGACTAAAAATCCTTTTAAGAATTCTACTCCCATGTTTCTAAAATCCAAATGTAGATTTCAAAACCTAGATACCACACCTAAAATATTCAAAGCAAACCTCATTTCTTCTGTTTAATAAAACCAGCCCTTCCTGCCTTTCATGCGTCTATCTGAGAAATAATCTGATGGCCTGTACTTCAAGATTCAACTCAGACATTACATCTTCTGTGAAGCCTCGCCTCATGCCCCCTGTCCTCACTAGGCTGGGCTATGTGCTTTCACAGCACCCTGCTCACTTACCCCATTTCACTGTAATGGCTGCTTCACTTGCTGTACTCTTACACTAGACATAAACTCACTAGCAACGGCACAGCTACATCTTACATGCGTATGCATATGCCAAGCACAAGTGGCTGACACACAAGATGTCCCCAATGAATGTTTAATAAGTGTGAAGGGATGAAGAAGAGATGCATTTTTAAAGTTCTATAATTTTTCTTTGTTTAAAATATTTACTATTTGCTAAAAAGGACTGTCAGAATAATAAGTGTGAAGGGATGAAGAAGAGATGCATTTTTAAAGTTCTATAATTTTTCTTTGTTTAAAATATTTACTATTTGCTAAAAAGGACTGTAAAAAAAAAAAAAAAAAAAAAAAAAAACCCCACAAAAACTATGCCTTGGTAAGGTCTAGGCAACAAGACTGCTACCAAAATTTATAAAGTAAAAAGTCAAGAAATAGAACTAAAATTTTAACAGTCACTACTTTCTTCTTCTTTTTCTTAGCAATTCCCTTAGTTTAAAAGATAATAATAATGGTAGATACTAAGTACTAGGAAATTTTTTTTTTTCCTCCAAGGGACTAAGAGCAACAGGCCATCCGTAGGCACCAGATGTGCTCTCTGTGAAAGCCTTAAAAACCTTTCTTCAAGCATCCTTAAGGATAAGTAAGCATCCTTATCGAGCATCTCAGCTGCTGTCCCGTGACACACCAAAAGATGGCCTTTTGAGACAGACTGACTGGAAATGACAATTTTAAAAAAAATTTTTGGCTTAGGGCCGGCCCGGTGGCACACTGGAGAGTGTGCCGCTTGGGAGCGCAGGGGCGCTCCCGCCGAGGGTTCGGATCCCATGTGGAGACCGGTTCCCACTCACTGGCTGAGCGTGGTGCGGGCGCAACACGGAGGGTTGCGATCCCGTTGCCGGTCCCCGGTACGGGCACAACACCGAGGGTTGCGATCCCGTTACCGGTCAGTAAAAAAGACAAAAAAAGGAAAAAAAAAATTTTGGGTTTTGGCTTAAACACAAAAATTTATTTCTCTATAGTAGTAGTTCTGACAGCTGGGGAGTCCAAGAAAGACAACAATTTTAAGCCAAACTGCTTGCTTCTTAGTGATATTCCTCCTAACATTAAAGTGTCTTTAATCCTCATGACCTAAATTTTGGTTTTGGAAACTCATTATTTATTAGTTTCTCTGAAACTAAACATAATACTTATTGATGTCCTAAATTCCATCTGTAAAATGTGAATGATAATAACTGTCTCACAGAGTTGTTAACAAGAATGCATAAACATAAAGGAAAAGCACCTGAAGCATAAGAGAGGATATGATTATAGTGGCTCTCCAGTATTCATAAAGGAAACTAAGCTGGCATCACTAAGATGACACCCCTTTCTAGAGTCACTCATCCAGAGTCACTCGATAACAGCTTTCTTTATATACCAGAGAGGAATCACTCATACTCATCTTGCAATACATATGTTTTAAAATAATGTACAAATATTCCTTCTCACAACTCCTAAAGTTGCATACAATTTTAAACAAACTTGCTCTTTGAATTCATCCTTGCTATTCCCCCCTCCTTTAATCTCTTTCAAGTCAAACAAGTTTTGATAATCTTTATTTTTACTAGTGGCTTTTAAACTTTAATAAGCAACAGTTCTGTTTCATGCTATCAGAAACAATTTTCAGAAAAAAAAGGTGTAAATTTGTTTTGTTGATTTGAAATGACAAGATGCTTAGTTATGTGGACCCTTTAAAATAAACCTCTACATTACTGTGTATATGGTTTTCTTAAGATTGTTCAAATAGACACCAAATAGTTGCCATCTGTACTGTTTTTAGTACCATTACACATAACCTTAGAAAACTTATCCTACTCAACTTAGCTCTTGACAGCCATCACTGTAAAAAAAGTTAAACATGCCATATTTCTCATATTTTACTTATAGTTTTAAATTGTAGTGTTTATATTTATTTTTTGTTTGGAGGCTGGCCTGTTAGTTCGATAGGTTAATAACTGAGAGCTTGTGCTGATAACACCAAGGTTCAGGATTCAATCCCTGGGTTGCGATCCCGTTACCGGCATTGGCAAGCTGCCAAAGGGAAAAAAATAAAAAATTTTAAAAAATAAATTAATTAAAAAAAAAAAAAATATATATATATATCTCTTTATTTTTTTGTGTGTTTCTAATCAGCAAGACAAAATGTTTCTGGTATTTTATTTCCTCTCCATTCCTTCTGAATGATTCTGATAGAGATACAAGGCAACATTAATTCAATGTAAAGCAGGCATTAGAAGTTTGATAGAGGGTATAGAAGGGTCTAATCAATGTCATTTTATCTTGCCATGAACAGAGAACAAAAAATAGGGTTAAAAGTAAATTCCAATTTCCATTATTAATTACAAACAAAATTACAAATCACATGTACATTTATTTTCTTAAAACTACCTCGTTCCATAGAAATTTTGTCATTCATTTTAAAGTTCCCATATACAAAATCTTTGCAACAAAGTGAAGCTCTTCCTTCTGCGAAATATCAATCTATAGGAATAATACAGCACACGAAAACATTAAAAATGACTCACTAATTAATAAAAGAAACAGCTTGGATGAGGAAAAACAAATTTGCTCCACAGCTCAAACTCTAGAAATGTGAAGAAAAACTGCCCTCATCTGGCCAAACAAAAAACTTAACATTTCAGGTGCATGTATTAATTCCTATACAAGAGTAATCTTCAGGGCTTTAATTGGCATAAATAAATCTTTAAAAAGTAAAAATAAGTAGTAATCCAGCTTCTTGGTGCTTACCACAGGCTGTCTTACACTGACTGTATAGAAAGAGGAGGCAGACTAAATCTACCCCATATACACCTCAGTCGGGCCTTGAGCCCGGTCTGCATTATGAATGGGGGGACATGGAATTAAAAAAAAAAAAAAAAAAGACAAAGATAAAGGAGAAAATAAGTAGTAATCCAACAGTATAAGATTTTTCCTGCCTTTTAAAAATAACTATTTGTTACCCCAAAAAGCCCACAAAACTTAAAATCATAAAATATAAAGCATATTACATAATATATAATCTCCTCCCAACCAGATAAATTAGAAATATATTAGGAAGAACATAAATTCTTACTACTACTCTTATTTGCAAATCAACAATTATAAAATGGCATAAACAAATTTATATTCTAATGAAAAACAGACTTATGACTGTCATATGCTATTACCAGAAAAAAAACTTTGCAAAACTTGAGTTCATAGTTTTTCTTCCTGAGTACTTCTAAAAACAGTTATATACCATTTAAAGTTAAATTTGGAAAATTATTTATATTATTAGACTGACATCCCCTCCCAGCCACACCCAGTAGAGCCCTGAATAAAAATATATTTTTTAGTAGCTCTGTGACAATATTACAATTGAAATGCAAGAGATGAGTAATCCTATCATTAACAGTAATCATGATGATGACAATAATATTAGAAACCACTTAAATGTTAGCTATCTGCCAGGCACTATGTATGGTAGGCAGAATAATGCCCGCCCTCCAACCCCTCCAAAATCCATGTCATAATCCCCAAACCTGTGACTGTGTTACCATACAAAGCAAAAGAGACTTGGTAGATGTGGTTGAAATGGGAAAATTATTCTGGATTATCTGGGTGGCCCAATGTAATCACTAGGTCCTTTAAAGTGGAAAAGGGACAGCCATAAAAAAGAATGAGTTCTGGGACTGACCCGTAGCTCACTTGGGAGTGTGATGCTGATAACACCAGGCCATGGGTTTGGATCCCTAAATAGGGATGGCCGGCTAGCTCACTTGGGAGACCGTGGTGCTGACAACACCAGGTCAAGGGTTAAGACCCCCTTCCCAGTCATCTTTTTAAAAAAAAAAAAAAATGTGATTCTTCCCTTCACAGCAACATGGATGAGCTTGGAAAAAATTATGTTAAGTGAAATAAGCCAGGGACGGAAAGAGAAATACCGTATGCCTTCACTCATAAGTGGGAGCCAAGAAACAAAGAAAGAAAAAAGACCATAATAAAACGTTGGACTTTCAGAAGGCAAGAAAAGATCTACAGTTACTAGAGGTGGGAAAGGGGGAGGAGGAGTGGGGATAGGGAATAATTGGGTAAGAGACACAAAAAAGTAATTATGATTCGTAATGATGAATATGCTAATAATATTGATTTGATCATCATATACTGTACACAAATACTGATAGTCAACTCTGCATCCCGTAAATATGTACAAATAAAAATAAAAAATTAAAGTGAAAGACAGTCAGAAGGACTCAGTGACTATGGACATGTGACTATGGGAGAAGAGCTGGAGAGAGATAACGTTGCTGGCTTTGAAGAGAGGAGAGCAGGAACCAAGAAATATGGGCAACTTCTAGGAACTGGAAAAGGCAAGGAAACAGATTCTGCCTTAGAGCCTCCAGAAGGGAACACAGCCCTGACAACACTTTGATTTTAGTCCAGTAAGATGTGGGTGGTATAGAGGGTTAGAAACCTTGATTCTCATTTGATTTTTAGAATAGGGTTTTTAGGTAATGCATGTATGGGACAAAAATCCACAGCCAGCAGGCAAAAGCCTATCTAATCAATTCTAATTAAGTATATGTTGATTCTCATTTTATTTTTATTTTTTATTTTTATTTATTTATTTACAAAAGCCTATCTAATCAATTCTAATTAAGTATATGTTGATTCTCATTTTATTTTTATTTTTATTTTTTATTTTTATTTATTTATTTATTTATTTTTGTCTTTTTCCGTGTCCGGCAACGGGATCGCAACCCTCGGTGTTGCTCCCGCGCCTCGCTCAGCCAGTGAGCGGGAACCTGTATGTATGTGGGATCCGAACCCTCGGGCGAGAGCGCCGCCGCGCTTCCCAAGCGGCGCACTATCCAGTGCGCCACCGGGCCGGCCCCTCATTTGATTTTTAGTATAAGATTTTTAGGTAATGCATGTATGAGACAAAAGTCTTCGGCCAGGGGGCAAAAACCCACAGCTAGCAAGCAGCAGCCCATCTAATCAACTCTAATCACTGTTTAGGTATGGGATTGTATACTTTAATGATTTTAGAGCTAACAGGTGGTTGACACACCGATCCTGTTAAGAGAATTTAAAGAATTGCTGTAGGGAAAAATGTGAAAAAACGTTTGCTAAGGATAAGCTGTTTGTTGGTAGGAACTTTAGAGACAATTATACTTAGATTTAATCATAAGAATGTAACCTTTGCTTAAATCATTTAAGGAGAGGTTATATTTTAGATAATGATCACAGTTTGATCAATTCAGCTTTTCACAAATTGTACTTTGGAAGGTCACGTGGTTAATTTTAATGATGGTACTAGTTTCCACTGTTTAAGCTATACTTAGCCACAGGTAACTTTTGTCACACTGTCCATGTCTTTGTGTCCTTTTGAAATGACTGAATCAACTGATTTTTCTTGTGAAACTTCCTTGTGTTTATAAAAAAAAAACAGAAGCTAAATTTGAATCAGGGCTGTACTTCGTTTTTTCCTTCTAACAGAGGAGTTGAGGTGCAGTCCCTTCAGGCTTCTCATTGCATTCATGTTGCTTTGAGTAATCTTTTTTGCGTCTCTGTTATACAGCAAGAAGTGTTACAGATTGGACTTCTGATCTACAACTGCAAGATAATAACAGATCTGTGTTTTAAGCCACAAAGTTTGTGGCAATTTTTATTGCAGCAATAGAAAACTAACACACTGAGCTAAACTCAGTTAATTCTCACAATACTAAGGTAGATATTATCATTAATTCTACTTTATATAGAAGAAAGCTGAGACTTAAAAAGAGAGATCAAGTTAATGTGCCAGAGGTCACACAGCTAGTTAAATTTCAGACCTATCATTTGTCCTTCTGATGCAAGGCCAACGCCCACCTCCTAGACCACTGCCTACAATGTGTAAACATAACATCTCTCAGTGCTCAATGAGTTCCACTAATTTCTCCCACCTCCCTCTCCCAAGGAGATCTTCCTCTCGGTTAGTGGTCTTTGAACTATTTTCCTCTTCTCTTTCCCCATTCAACCAACCTTTGAATCCTTATATCTTACACATCTATCTTCCACTTTCCACATCCACTGTGGCCACGCTGAAGGAGGCACAAATCACCTGGATAAAATATTATTCTAACTCACTTCCTATTATCAGTTCCAGGTCATGTAAAGTCCCACCAGAAAACTTTCAACAGCTCCCCACTATATAATTAAGTAAAAAACCTAAGTTCCTTTGGGAATCTGACTTTCTCAAAAGAATCCCATCTTACCTCTCCATCTTCCACTACTGTTTTGCACAGACTTCAAAACCCATTCAAATGTACTCCTCAGCCCCAAACATGCTGCCACTGTCTCACTTCCACATCTTTTGCTGTGCTGTGATACTCGCCCAAACTGTGCATCGATCAAAAATCATGCCCATCCCTTAAAAATAGCACGCCAGCCACAAAACCTCACAGAATTTTGCTTATACCATTCACTAGCCCCTGTCTTGCCTAGCCTCATTTACCTTCAGATACTAAAGACCCAGTTAGGCTAAAGGAGGTGGTGTATTGTTGTAGTTTTTTTTTTTTTTTTTTAAAGAAAGCCTAGATTTTAGGTTAGACATCCTGGGTTCAAATCCTAGCCCTTTTACTTCATTGCTTTGTAATCTACAGCAATTACTTCCTTTCTGTGGCCTAAGTTTCCTAAGCTGAAAAATGAGAAAAATAGAATCCTCCTCATAGAGTTGTTTCAACGACTGAATGGACAAATATATGTAGTTGGTACAGTAGCTGGTACACAGATAGATTCTTGATTTTTACTGCAGTTTCCTCAAGAAGTGGCTCGCTCCCTCAATTTCAGTCCAGTTGGCTGGTCACAAATAATTTGTCTAATAATTATATTCTCTTCTCCCAGAAGTTTAGCCTCCATTTCCATCAGATAGATCCCAACTTCCAACCCCTTGGTACCACAGTATAGGAGATCACTATGAATGAGTATCTCCTTTAACCATCTTTCCCCTTCTCCCTCCTAACCTATCCCCCACCCTCCAGATCATACTTTTATCATATTTTCTCAAGCACAGATTTACTATATCCACTTAGACATTGTGACTTTAGTAACTGACTGTCCACTGTAAGGACTAGCTCTGTAGATGGGTTAGCCCTTCTAGCACTGGATTCTACAGCAAAGTCCTCTTCCTATGAATGCACCAATGAAAAGGGTCAACATAAAAACCACAGTGAGATACCAATACGTACCTTTTTAAAAAAAGCCAACATACTGTTATTATTCTTACTGGTGTATATCTTATTCCCCCACAAATGGACTAATGTATTAGTCCATTTGTGTTGCTTATAACAGAATACATGGAACTGGGTGATTTATAAAGAAAATGAAATTTATTGCTTACAGTTTCTGAGGCTGGGAAGTCCAAAGTCCATCTGGTGGTGGCGACTGTGACCCAGGGGTCTCACATTGCAAGATGGTAGAAGCAGAGAGAGAGACAGACTCTCCTCTTCTTTTAAAGCCCTCAGAACCATGCCCCTGACCACCATTTTTAATCCATTTACTACCGCATGGTCCTACAAACCAATCACTTCTTCAAGGTCCCACCTTACAATTACCATAATAGGATTTCCCACCCTCTTAACAGTCACAGTGAGGGCTAAGTTCCTAATAGATAAAACTTGGGAGACACAACAAGCTTCAGGGAGTTTTGGGGGGACATAATTCAATCCACTACACCTACACAATTATAAGTTTCTTGAAGCAAATACTATATAGTAGTAGGTATCTTTGAATTCCCCATACCTAAACACATAATCCTCAGTTTTATTTTTGATTAAGCTAATGAATGAATGGTGTTGAATACCAATCAGCCAAAACATCTTTCTGTTTACCACTCCTCTCTCAAACACTTGTACTAAAATACAAAAACCATGCATTTACCCTGCATATAATTAAATGAACAACACCATTACATTTCTCTCAGGATTTAATGACATTACCTTAATTACCTTAGATTAATGAACTAATCTGTTCTTTTAAGGCCTTTTTAAAATATCAGAATAATCAATATAGCCAGATTTACGCTTGTCATTAGCACCTTGTCTTGTTAAGGCCATAGCTAAGCTAATTGTCTGGTTAGGGCTATTGTCGGAATCCTGCTGATGCAGCCAACTGTACTGCTAAGTGACTAGTCAATTGTATTGTTAAAGCAATTCATAACTAAAGCCAAAACATTTCATTATTCTAGGTACACTAAGTTTCCATTTGTACTGTTAAGGATAAGGCTCAGATCCTTCAAACCCATTGTACAGACTGGGTCACAGACCCCTCACATGCCTGGCTGGGTCACCAGACCTCTCACATGCAGGTCCATTCTAGGTAATTGGGAAAGATCCCAGGAGCCATTGGCAGACAACATGAGCTCAGTCCACAGCAGCAACAGCAGCTTATAGTAGTAGCAGCAGTGGCCTCCGGGAGGGTTCCAGGGGCCCTGGCAGCAACAGTTAGCAGCAACAGCCTCCAGCAGCAGTAGCAGCCTCCCTATGGCGCCCCCGGGGGCATCCCGGGGGCGGGGGTCACCATGGATCATCAGAGCCACTCATCCTTTATACTTAAATCCATAACCCAGGACACCTGGGTACACATGTGCAATTACATTAGACGATAACCAAGGAACACCTGGGCACATGTGCATATTTACATCAAATGCTTGGCAAGATTCTGAACATCTGAACAGCCCTGACCATTTTCCTATGTTTTCCCTGCACACCTTTTATTATACTTAGCGGTACGTTAAGCCTTCAGATTCTTTATTTTAATGTTACAAAATTATTGCGCTTCATTAAACAAGAGAGTTCAAGTATCTTTAAAAGATAACAGTACTACTGTTCTACTTCATTTAATTACATTTTTCTTTAATAATCTTAGCTTAGTGCTAAATGTAAGTTACTTGACAATCTAAGCCTAATTCAATTCTAATTCACAATAATACTGGTCTGTAGCTATCAAATGTTCTACTATCTCCCATTTTGTTTTATCTAGTTCAAGTCATCTCAAGTAAATAGTAAAATTTTGTTACAGAGGGAGGTATTCTTTTTAATCTATTTTTTAATTTAATCTTTAAAAAAAATCTTTTAAATTTATTTTCCAGTATATTAAAGAAACAAATGCTTTTTTCACAATTACTACAAGATAACTAGAAAATTTTTATAGTAGTTAGCTCAACAAGTTTTCACCTATCTGCCTATCCATGTGAAACAAACAAAACTTTAGTAGTTCTAAATCCTGATTGTACACTGTAACCATCTGTGGAATTCTTTAAAAATAGATACCCAGGCTCTACATCAGAGGCCTCTGACTTGGTTGGACTCAGGTAAGCCCAGGCTTGACTGTTGTTGCTGATTTTTTTTAAGGGCCACAGGTGAATATGAAGCACATAGACCGAGGAATCAGCTTTAGAATATAGCTTAAAGGAAAACACTATATATTTCAAAGATATATACTTTTAAAATATGTATATTACAAGGAACTCAACTTCACAGTAAAAAAAACCCAAATAATCCAATTAAACAATGGGCAAAGGAGCTGAATAGACATTTTTCAAAGGAAGACATACAAATGACCAACAGGTACCTGAAAAAATGCTCGACATTACTAATCATCAGGAAAGTGCACATCAAAACCACACTGCAATATCATCTTCCCCAGCTAGACTGGCTATTATCAAAAAGACTGAGAAATACAAATGCTGACGAGGACGTGGAGAAAAGGGAACTCTTCTACACTGTTGGTGGGACTGTGAATTGATACAGCCATTATGGAAAACAGTATGGAGGTTTCTCAAACACTACAGATAGAATTACTGTAAGATCCAGCAATCCCACTTTTGGGTATATATACCGAAAGAAATGGAAATCATCATGTCAAAGGGATACCTGCACTCCACATTCACTGCAGCTCTATTTAACAATAGCCAAGATATGGAACCAACCTAAATGTCCATCAATGGATGACTGGATAAGGAAAATGTCGTATGTATACACAATGGAATTCTACTCAGCCATAAAAAAGAATGAAATTCTGCCATTTGCAGCAACATGGATGAGCCTGGAGAAAATTATGTTCAGTGAAATAAGCCAGGCACAGAAAGAGAAATACCGTACGCCCTCACTCATAAGTGGGAGCCAAGAGACGAAAGAAAAGAAAAGAAAGAAAAAAAGAAAGGAAGGAAGAAAGAAAGAGCATAATAAAATGGTGAACTTTCAGAAGGAGAGAACAGACCTATAGTTACTAGAGGTGGGAAATGGGGAGGGGAAGGGGGGAAAGGGAGTAATTGGGTAAGAGATACGAAAAATAATTACAATTTGTAATGATGAACATGCTAATAATATTGATTTGATCATCACATACTGCACACAAATATTGATAGTCAGCTCTGTACCCCATAAATATGTGTAAATAAAAACAATAAAAAAAGAACACACAAAAATAAAAATATGTATATTACTTTTATAATCAAGTCATTTAATTAAAAAAACTCATGTAACCAACATATTTTAAACCATTGTATTGCACGTGTCTTTGAAAATATAATTGCAACAATCACTGTCAATTTTTTTTTTCTGCCAAATGATCTGTCCCCATATTGATATATTTCTGAAATATACTTTTAGGTGTAAGATTCTCTGCACATCAAAAGTAATAACACAAAGTACATTCTAAATATCTTTAATCCTCAGTATCTGATGGAACTGTTCCCTATCTGCTTGTTGCCAATTTAAGACTCACTTTGTGGATTAGTCTACAAAACAAATCCCCATGTGTTTTATTTCGTGTGAAGGATCCCAGATTTCCTATGCTTCAACCCAGAGTGACCCCCCTGGTGAGGTGACGGAGGAGCTTTCTGCTGGGTCTGCAAAACTGTCTTGAGAATGAAAATGCCCTTGATTACTGTCAAATGACCTAGTCTTTCAGAAAAAAAATTTAAATCCCAATAGTGATTTAAAGTCTATACTCAGCTGTTAAGCCCTTTTGTACTCAAACAGCAGACACAATGAATCTCGAAGTTGACAGTTTGAGATTTGCTTAGTACCACTGGCACTTCCATGCTCTAAAAAAATCACTGGTATACTGCACTCTGATATAAAGAATAAAAACTACGTATAACATTAACTATGTGTGTGTGTGTGTGTGTGTGTGTGTGGCTCCTGAAAGACTTTTGTTTAAATAAATGCCACATTTTCATATAAATTTACCAGGTTTCATTCTACCTCATCCTGATTTTTTTTCTCTATCTCAAACTTTTGCAAAAAAAAAAAAGGTCACTATTCCGAGTCCTTACAAATAAGAGGTTAATTTTGAACTACTCTGAAATTAACTTGCCTGACTACAACAAGCCTCCCTCCCTCCCCTATATGCCAGGGAAAAATCTATGTCTCCCAATTTTTTTTATATTCAACTAACACTTCATTCTTTTTGTTCAATTGTTTTTCAGGTTCCCCTCCAGTCTTCAGCCATATGCATAAAATTACAAAATTGAGGTCACAGTGTACCACAATTGTTTCTTCTGTTACAATATAAATAATATTGTTAAATGGAGGCCCTAACAATAATTCATGGGATCAAAAACAATGAAAAAGCATTAAAGAAAGTTATACAGAATACTCAACTTCACATCTTTAAAAACTGCACCTGAAAAACTAATTTCCCAGTGCAAAGGAATTAAATGCCTTGCTTTAAAATGTAATGTAATCATAAATGAGTCACAAGAATTTCTGAAAAAGGCAGTGTGTGTCAGTAATTAAAATAACACAAATGCAAGATTTTCCCTTCTTTATCCTAAGCATTTGGTTTCTATTCCCAAACAGAATAAGCCATCTAAGTATACACTGATATCTAGATTTCAACTAATTAGACTAACATATACAACAGAACAACACTACTCACTGTAAATAATTCTTCTATTTAAAAAAAATTTTTTAAGAAAGCAATTAACAGACATCACTCCATTTTAGCCCATAACTGCTTTATAGAGATGGGAAAACTAAGGACCAGTGAGGCAGACTAGTGACACAGTGTAAGGGATGAAGGCCAAAGTAAAGTCTTAGTCCTATATGCCCAGCAAAGATCCACATCAACTCACTAAACAGAGGTGAGCAGGCTCCAAAAGCTCATTATCATTTTCCTTTGTACAACATGATCATATTTTAATTTATTTCACTGTATTGATTTTGTAACTTCAATCATGAAAATTAAGAATAAAACTAACTACCCACCTGGAAAACGTGTTCAGGCATTCTACTGCATGCCCTACTTCCTGCAGCACCAACACTGCACCTATTTCTCCAGCTCTTGGTTTTCTTTTCTTTTCTACAAAATGAGTATGCTGGTCCAGGGTTCAATAATCCCTGAATATGCTACTTCTTTAACTAACAATAGGATCAGCTTGATGTTTTAGCTATTTCTGCTGCATTCACCCGGGGAATAAAGAATTCTGAACAAAATGTAATATACAAGAGAAAAAAAATCAAACTAATTGCTGTATTGCATTCATTTATGAATATGCAGTTTGCTAACAGTGCTTCCTCAACTTTTTTCATGTCACAGCAAAGGAAATGATAATACTTGGGCAGCACACTGGAGTAAAGGGCCGAGGAGATTGCTGGGGGTTGTTGGAGGGTAGTTCCCTGAGGGTTGGGGAGCACTCAGTGGCTCCTGAAACCTTACCATGGTACATCAGGGGCTGCGCAAGCTGTGTGCTGGAGTATACAGATGATGACGCTAACATTACAGCCTCAACTACCATAGGAACAGTTTACTCACTTTCAAAACTTGGGCTTATATGTCTGTAATTAACTCACAAAGGTATGCAACCCAAAAACTGATTATCATCACTGGCTAAATCATAGAAAATTACTAACAGTAGCAAATATTCCCACCATTAGAAAGTCAAATCACGCATTTTTGAGTAGGGAAATCACTTATGATTAATTATCCTTAGAAGTACAAATGTACATATAAATTACAACTTATATAAGCATATGAATGTTACATAGCACAGGTCTGATTACTCTCCTCAATTATAAACTGGAAATGAGATTGAAGGGAAACATCACTTGGGCATGCCAGAGTTCAAAGAGGCTCCAGGTATACTCTTGGTGTGCTTCAAAATCATTATTACTGATCATTTAAGCAGAATTATCAAAAGATGAGTACAAAATTTCTGCTTGAGGGACAACAAGTCTCTGTGAATATACTGGATGTGCTGGAATTGAGTCAGGGGCTCTGATGCTATTTCAAAACAAAGCTATCTACATGATGATTGTCATCCTCCCTCAGCCTTAGTTTCCTCAACTATATCAAATTTCATATCATCTTCCTTATAGGTTTGTGTGTGTGAGTGTGTGTGTGTGTGTGTGTGTGTGTGTGTGTGTGTGTGTGTGTGTGTGTGTGTGTGTGTGTGTGTGTGTGTGTGTGTGTGTGTGTGTGTGTGTGTGTGTGTGTGTGTGTGTGTGTGTGTGTGTGTGTGTGTGTGTGTGTGTGTGTGTGTGAGGGTTGGAAATAACATATGAAACCTGGTTTCTACCATGAATGTCTGATACTCAAATGCACTCAAAAAGCATTATCGTAACCACTACTATTCTGATTGCATTTTGTTCACCAAACATTAATTCAAGTATCTTTTTACAAGTACCTTCACATTATCTGCGTTCAATAGTTGTAAAAGTAACATAAATAATTAATAACGATATATTATATTCTTGAAAATTGCTGAGAATAGATTTTAAGTGTTCTTACCACAAGAAATGATAGGTATGTGAGGTAATGTGTATGTTAATTAGATTGATTTAGCCATTCACAATGTATCAAAACATCATGCCGTACATGATATATAGAATTATTATTTGCCAGTTAGAATAAATACACTTAAAAAGTTAAAAAACACAAATACACTCTGTCAAAACAAGAAGGCAACTTCCTCTTCACTTCTCTTTCCTGTACCTAAGCTTACATCAAGCAGAACACCTCAGTTTGGTTCAAGTCTTTATACCTCTGCAACACTTGCTAATCTTTTCTTTAAATAATGGGAAAGGAGTCTGGAGACTCAAAACGCAAACAAAAAAAGCTACATAATATTCTATTTTGTTATCTTACGGTTTAATCAACTGAAGTCAACTGCTAGATATTTGTATTATATTCATTTTCTAATATTATGAAGATTTAAAACTTAATTCTTTTAAAATCTAGGCTCAGAAATGGAATTTAAAAACATGTTTCCTTTTAAGACTTTTGATATACATTTCTTAGGCATACTTATCTTCCTGAATGAACAGGGGGATTTGGGGTACAAGTGGGGTAGAATCCTATCTATTTTGAAATTTTGTTGGCTGGATCTCAACATATTTTAATTGAATCTTGGTACTAAATATGTTTTTTCTTTAAGAGAAACAAATTATAAAGCTTTTCAAAATTATTTCAAAATAAGGGAAAGATTTCCTCAGAAACAGACTAAGCAAATGGGTTTTAACAATACAAACACTTTATCGTTTTAAATTCTTTTTAACAAAAATAACACATATGCATAGTGTACATGCATAGTTTCCCCCCCCCACAAAATACAGAGGATTTAAAGTGAAAAGGAAACTCTCCTTTGCTCCATCCTGGATACTCCTCATCAAAACCAAATAAAACCCAGAAGTAATGACTGCTAACATTTTCTTTTGTATCCTACCAGAATTTTTAAGTAGAAAAGCATAAATATGTATAACTTTATTAGTATACAAACTGCTTTATAACTTGTTTTTTCTCTTAATAAATCTTGGACTTTAGCACATAGATCTATTTCTACTTAATTTCTACTTTCTATAATTTACATAAGTAGTTCATTACTGAAAGATAGTTGGGGAATTTGCAGTTTTTGCCATTTTGTGTGTATGTCTGGAATGGTGTATGTTAACAATACTTAATGATCATCTATGTACATCTTTATAAACTACATAAAAGTTCAACCTAATAACAATACTATTATTTGTAGGACAAATTTGCAGGTATAGAATTGACAGGTGAAAGGGTATTACCATTTTATATTTGATTATAGTATTTTCACCAGTTTACCTTTCCACCAATAGTAAAAGAGACTATTTCCCCTGCCTTCACTAAAAGGAGGTGTTAAAAACTTGTTTCATACCCACCCTCAACTGTATCTGGCTCCAAGAATACAGTGTCTTTTTCTGAGGATCCTTTCCTTACTTAACTATTATGATAGGCAGAGGTTGAAAATCAGCAACGAAAAGAAATAAAGAGTATTTTTTCATAAACAGATGGCAAAATTTTATGTGTATGACTGTATCTACATAAGAAAGACAAATCAGTAGCATTTTCTTTTAAAAAATGTTTTCCCATTATATTGCCCAGGTGCAAAACATACTTCAGGCACAAGGGGAATGACCACCACCACTAATTTACAACCCGAAAGCACATGACCCACTGAATATGACAGGTAATGTGGTGCTCACATAATTCTGTGGTATTATTTTCCTTGCTCTGCCATTTCCTAGCTGTGTGAGTGAAGCCAACTTAATTTACCCATGCCTGAGGTCCATCATCTGAAAATATGGATGATGATGATGGTGCTATTTTCTAGGGTATCTTCAAAAATCGAATGAGTTAATAAAGGTAAAGCACTGAGAATGGTGAACGGTGCCTGGCACATGATAAACAAAGTGAATAATTACCTTCATTGTTTTGAGCCATTCTAATAGGTATGCAGTGATGCCTAAATGTGGTTTTAATTTGCATTTCCCTAAAGACTACTGAGGTTGAGCATCTTTTCAAGTATATATTTGCAATCTATATATCTTCTTGGTAAAGTGACTCTTCAAATGTTTTGCCCAATGGGGTCTGTTTTCTTACTGTTGAATTTTAAGAGTTCTCTATGTTTTGGGGTATAAGTTCTTTGTCAGATATATGATTTGCAAATATTTTCTCCCAGTTGCTTGTCTTTTCTTTCTCTTAACAGTCTTTTACAGAGCAAAAAGTTTTAAATTTTGAGAAAGTTCAATTTATCCATTTTTCTATTTATGAACTGTGCTTTTGGTATCATCTTTAAGAAGTCTTTGCCTAATCCAAGATCACAAAGATCACTCCCTATGTTTTCTTCTAGAAATTTTATAGTTTTAAATTTAGGTCTGCAGGGCTGACCGGTTGGTTCAGTTGGTTAGAGCACAGCCTTGTAAACACCACGTTCAAGTGTTCAAATCCATATACAGACTAGCCACCAAAAAAAAAAAAAGAAAGAAAGATAAATTTAGGTCTATGATGCATCTGACTTTTGCATAAGGTGTATAAAGTATGGGTCAAAGTTTTTGGGGGGGATATATTAGTCAGGGTTCTCCTGAGAGACAGAATCAATAGGATATATTATAATTATATAAGAGGGATTTATTAGGGGAATTAGCTCACATTAACTATGAAGAAAAGTCCCACAATAGGCTGTCTATAAACCGGGTGCCAGTAATGTGCCTCAGTCCAAGTCAAGAGGCCTCAAAACCAGGGAAGCTGATTGGTGTCTTTGGTGTAAGTCCTAAATCCAAAAGCTGAAGAGTCTGGTAGCTCACACAACTGTGAAGAAAAGTCCCACGATAGGCTGTCTGTAAATTGGATGCTGGTAGCGTAGCTCAGTCCAAGTCCAAAGGCCTCAAAACCTGGGAAGCTGATGGTGGCCTTAGTGTAAGTCCTGGAACCCAAAATCTGAAGAGTCTAAAGCTCTGATGTCCATGGACAAGAGAGAAGAGTGTATCCCAGCTCCAGTGGATTGAGAGAGCTTCACCTCTTTCCTCTGCCTTTTGTTCTCTCTGGACCCCCAGCAGATTGGATGGTTCCCACCCACATTGAGGGTGGGTCTTTCCCACCCAGGCCACTCAGACTCTCATACTAATCTCTGCTGGAAACACCCTCACGGACATACCTAAAAAGATAGCTTTACTAGGTTTCTCAGCATTTCTTCATCCAGCCAAGCTGACACCCAGAATTAACCTTCATAGGTCCACCCCTTGTCAACTTGGTATCCATACTATCTCCTTAAATCACACTTAATTTTTACATGGTACAATAACATAATAGTTTCACCTAACATGATACACTATCCTGCGTACAACCGGAAATGCATCAATCCCTTTCCAAGAAGAAAAAGGTAAAGTCCTTAGATGATATTTACCCTTCTCCCAATATCCCATAACTTAAAATTGCAAATACTATAAGGTAAGATTAACAATATGTAAGTGCCAGTATAAAGTCAGTAGGTCTCATGGTACATGATAAAGAACAAGAGGAACATAAACAATGATAATTGCTTAATATGTGTACAGTATATAGAGAGAGACATATTCTTTTTTTTTTCCTTTTTTTTGTCTTTTTTACTGACTGGTAATGGGACCGCAACCCTTGGTGTCGCGCCCGTACCGGGGACCGGCAACGGGATCGCAACCCTCGGTGTTGCGCCCGCACCGCGCTCAGCCAGTGAGCGGGAACTGGTCTCCACATGGGATCCAAACCCTCGGCGGGAGTGCTGCTGCGCTCCCAAGTGGCGCACTCTCCAGTGCACCACCGGGCCAGCCCGAGAGACATATTCTTAACACAACATGGAGAACAATACAATCCTTGTTTCTGCAACTGGCCACGTGGTCGAAGCTGGTATTTATAACTTCCTTCTACTACCCATTCTGTATTCCCTTTGCCTTCAGCGAGCACCTCAGCAGGTCATGGTTCTTTACCTGGTAGAGTGACCCAAACCTTCATCCCTGAAGAGTCTGGGCCATTTATAGCCTGCCTGGATTTCGTTGTAATTTTCCATTGACCTTAATCATAGGGCATGGTAGTACTAAGAGATGTCCTAAGGGATCTCCAGTATTCCAGATACAATCTTCCTTACCTCTTCAGTGAAATAGTAGTCCAACTTCCCCTTGGTAGTCTGTGTCAGTCACCCCAGCCAACACAATAACTCCTCTCTTAGCCTCTTGACTCAGAGGCATGAGGAGCTCAAAGTGGCCAGGTGGCAGCCTTAACTTCCAGTTCAATGGGATCATTTTTGTGTCTCTTGATAGAAGCATCCCTCCCTCTGGAACCAAGGCTTCTAGACTAATAGAGCATAAAGTTGCAGAGACAGGAAGCAAAAATTTTGCTAATGGGTCCCAAGGGGTAATGGTGAGTGGTGCCATTTCCGTTTCTACCCCTTGATTCCTAGACCCATGAATCTGGCTATGGGAGAAACAGTACCATACATTGGGCTCTGATTTAGAGCATATACAGCCTGCTGGAGAACTCTGCCCCAGCCCTGCAGGGTATTGTCACCTAGCTGGCACTGTAACTGTGACTTCAAAAGGCCATTCCACCATTCTATCACACCAGCTGCTTTAGGATGATGGGAACATGGTAAGACCAATGAATTCCATGAGCATGAGCCCACTGTTGCACTTCTTTAGCTATGAAGTTCCTTAGTCAGAAGCAATGCTATGTGGAATGCCATAATGGTGAATAAGGCATTCCGTGAGTCCATGGATGGTAGTTTTGGCAGAAGCATTCATACTGGGAAGGCAAATCCATAACCAGAGTAAGTGTTTATTCCAGTAAGGACAAAATGCTGCCCCTTCCATGATGGAAGCAGTCCAATGTAATTAACCTGCCACCAGGTGGCTGGCTGATCACCCCAGGGAATGGTGCCATATCGGGGGCTCAGTGTTGGTCTCTGATGCTGGCAGATTGGGCACTCAGCAGTTCCTGTAGCCGATCAGCCCTGGTGAGCAGAAGTTTGGGTCACTCCACCAGGTAAAGAACCACGACCTGCTGAGGTGCTCGCTGAAGGCAAAGGGAATACAGAATGGGTAGTAGAAGAAGGTAGTTATAAATACCAGCTTCGACCACATGACCAGTTACAGAAATGAGGACTGTATTATTCTTCCTATTGTTGTGTTAGGAATATGTCTATATGTATATATACTGTACACATATTAAGCAATTATTGTTTTTATTCCTCTTGTTCTTTATTATGGGCTCATGTTGCTGAGCCTATGCGTAACCTCCATCCCCGCCACCATGGCCACTTTGCTCATGAGCCCACTGGGCAATGACAGAGATGGCTGGAGAAAGAGGATGACAGGTATCCACAGAACAGGTCCTCCTGTCCACTTGATTATTAAAGTCCTTCTCTGCTGAGGTCACCTTCTGATGGGCATTCACATGGGAAACAAATATCTTCACATCCTTTGCCCACTCTGAGAGGTCCATCCACATACCTCTTCCACTAATTTCTTTCTCACCAATTTTCCAATCATGTTCCTTCCATGTCCCTGACCATCTGGCCAAACCATTGGCTACAGCCCACAGATCAGTATATAATCACACATCTGGCCATTTCTTCTTCCAAGCAAAGTTACAACGTAGTATACTTCCCGAAGTTCTGCCCATTGAGAAGACTTCCCCTCACCACTATCCTTCAGGGATGTCCCAGAAAAGGGGTGCAGTGCCGCAGCTGTCCACTTTCAGGTGGTGCCTGCATACTGTGCGGAACCATCTGTACACCAGGCACTAGCCTTGTCTTCCTCTGTCAACTGATCATAGGTAACTCCCCATGAGGCCATAAATGCAGGCTGGGGAAGAGAAGGCAGCATAACAGGAGTATGAACCATGGGCATTTGGGCCACTTCTTCATGTAACTTATTTGTGGCTTCAAGACCTGATCGGGCCCAACCACGTATATACCATTTCCATTTGATGATCGAGTGCTGCTGCGTACGCCAAACCTTGTGACTTGCTGGGTCAGATAACACCTAGTTCATGATGGGCAGCTCAGGTCGCATGGTAACTTGGTGGCCCACAGTCAAGCGTTCAGTTTCTACTAAGGCCCAGTAGCAGGCCAAGAGCTGTTTCTCAAAAGGAGAGTAGCTATCTGCAGATGATAGCAGGGCCTTGCTACAAAATTCTAAGGGTCTCCGTTGTGATTCACCTATAGCAGTCTGCCAAAGGATCTATCATACCGCATCCCTATCTGCCACTGACACTTCAAGGACCACTGGGTCTGCAGGATCATATGACCCAAGGGGCAGAGCAGCTTGCACAGCAGCTTGGACCTGTTGCAGAGCCTTCTCCTGCTCTGGGCCTCACTCAAAACTAGGAGCCTTTTGTGTCAGTTGGTAGATGGGCCAGAGTAACACACCCAAATGAGGAATGTGTTGCCTCCAAAATCCAAATAGGCCCACTAGGTGCTGTGGCTCTTTCTTGGGTGTAGGAGGGGCCAGATGCAACAACTTATCCTTCACCTTAGAAGGGATATCTCAACATGCCCCACACCATTGGACCCCTAGAAATTTAACTGAGGTAGAAGGCCCCTGAATTTTAGATGGATTTATTTCCCATCCTCTGACACGCAAATGTCTCCAAAAACTCCAGAGCAGTTGCTAGTTTATGCTCACGAGATCCAATTAGCGTAATGTCATCAATGTAATGGACCAGCATAACATCTTGTGGAAAGGAAAGGCGATCAATATCCCTGCGAACTAAATTGTGACATAGGGCTGGAGAGTTGATATACCTGAGGTAGTACAGTAAAGGCTATTGCTGGCCTTGCCAGCTGAAAGCAAACTGCTTCTGGTGGGTCTTATGGACAGGGTTGGAGAAAAAGGCATTTGACGAATCAATAGCTGCATACCTCATACCCAGAGATGTGTTAATTTGTTCAAGCAATGAAACCACATCTGGTATAGCAGCTGCAATTGGAGTCACCACTTGGTTAAGCTTATGACAATCCACTGTTGTCCTCCAAGATCCATCTGTCTTCTTCACAGGCCAAATAGGAGAGATGAATGGGGATGTGGTGGGAATCACTACCCCTCCCCCTCTTTCAAGTCCTTGATAGTAGCACTTATCTCTGAGATCCCTCCAGGGATGTGGTACTGTTTTTGATTTACTATTTTCCTAGGTAGAGACAGCTCTAATGTCTTCCGTTTGGCCTTTCCCACCATAATTGTGCTCACTCCACAGGTCAGGGAACCAGTGTGGGGATTCTGCTAAGTATGTCTATGACAATTATGCATTCAGGGAACTAGTATGGGGATTCTGCTAAGTATGTCTATGACAATTATGCATTCTGGAACTAGGAAAATAACCACAGGATGGGTTTGGGTATCTACTGGACCCACAGTGAGTTGGACCTGGGCTAAGACTCCATTAATCATCTGACCCCCATACGCCCCTATTCTAATTGGAGGGCCACTGTGATGTTTTGGGTCTCCTGGAATCAATGTCAATTCAGATCCAGTGTCTAGTAGCCCCTGAAAAGTCTGATTATTTCACTTTCTCCAATGTACAGTTACTCTGGTAGAACACTGCAGGTCTCCTTGGGGAAGGATGGGAGAAAGATTAATAGTATAAGTTTTTGGTAGTGTACCAGGGTCCTTCCTCAAGGGGACCCAGCCACCCCTTCATTCAAGGGTTCCTGGGTTTGTAAACTGGCTCTAGTCTTGGAATTGATTGAGGGGCTGTGACTGTCTGTTTTTATGATACAAGATAGACTTTTGTTCACTTGACCTAGAAGTTTTCTGCTTATACAGATCAAGTAAGAATTTAGTAGGCTTCCTGTCTAACTGACTTACAGGAACACCATGAGTAACAACTAATGCCATAGATCTATATGAGTCAGATTATTCTGATTATTGCTTAGCCTCTGATGTCCATTATGTTAACTACACCCACCTTGCCTTTGTCAGTTGAGTGCTGCCACTTGGCCCCTGCCACCCCAGGATCCAATTAGTCCCATTGCATTTAAGTGTTCCCACTGCTTGACAGCGGTTCCCACTGTAAGGTCTGGTCTACAGAGAAGGGCAATAACAGGGCTCTTCAGGGATGCTGGGGCTCCCCCTACAAATCTATCTCTCAAAGTATAGGTAAAAGGTATGTTTTCCAGAGCCTCCCAGTGTGGGTGAGTAGGTTTTAAATGACAAATCCACTCTAGCATTCCAATCTCCCTAAGCCTTTGAATCCCTTCAACGACAGTTAAACAAGGGAGATCATGCATCTCTAAGTCACTCACAGTGGACCATCTTTTGATCCATATTTCAGCCAACCAACCAACCAATTAGTACCTTTCTTAACTTCCTGAGCTACAACATTAAATGCAGAATCTCTGCTTAGTGGGCCCATATCAATAAATTCAGCCTGATTCAATTTTATGTTCCTTCCACCATTATCCCACACCCTTAAAATCCATTCCTATACATATGTTCCCAGTTTCTGCTTGTATGAAGCAGAAAATTCACTTAGTTCGTTTGGAGTGTAATGCACCTCCTCATGGGTCACACTATGTACCTCACCTCTTAGGGGCCTGCTGGGCCTTGAGTCTACTTATAGGTATAGAATCAAAGATGTGTGGTGGGGATGGGTCTTGAAGAGAATCAGCATTGTCTTGCTCAGTATCTGCCTCAGGGGAAGCCATTACTGTTTCCTTAGGCAATGCAGAGTTAATCTCCTCAGGCAGAGGTAGAAAAGCCACCGTCTCTGGGGATGAGGGCTGGGATTCATTTTTGGTGAACAAGCTTCAGCTGGATGCAGCTTAGGGGTTCCATGTCCCCAGCTGCATCAGGGTCTTCCCATACGTCCCCACCCCAACTTGCAGGATGCCATCCTTTCCCAACCAATGCCCTCACTTTAGCAGTATATACCCTGCAAGGCTGATAATTCAACTGCCACCGTAGTTCAGCCAATCTTATGATGAGGACTTGTGTTTGATTTTCAGCAATTTCAGCCCTGTGGGTACTGGAGAGAAAACTGTGGCCTAGAGCACACCTAGAAACTTTTAGGTCATCTATGTGGTGCTTGAGCTGAGAATTCACTTCACTGAGCTCCCCCTTTTCTTTCTTCAGTGAGGAGCAACCAGCCAACATCATTATAGTTCTTGGATTTCCACAAATACTCAAAAGTATTATGTATAGAGTCACTGGATCCCTTGCCTTTTACAAGTGGTGAATCAGGACCATCAAATGGATTTACTTTGCATATCTCTTTAAACAGTTAACACCAAGGACTATCAGTGCTCTCTGTATCATTAGAAGTTGAGCTGTTAGCATTTTTAGGCCTAAAGCCCTGAAACCAATTGAAGAAATTAATCTTTAAAATTCTGTTTCTCTAGAACCACTCCTGGTTCCAAAATCTGTATTAGTCAGGGTTCTTCAGAGAGACAGAATCAGTAGGATATGTTATAATTACATAAGAGGGATTTATTAGTGGAATTAGCTCACGTGACTATGAAGAAAAGTCCCATGATAGGCTGTCTATAAACTGGATGCCAGTAGCATGGTTCAATCCAAGTCCAAAGTCCTCAAAACCTGGGAAGCTGACGGTGTCCTTGTTTTAAGTCCTGGAACCCAAAAGCTGAAGAGTCTCAAGCTCTGAAGTCCACAGACAAGAGAGAAGAGTGTATCCCAGCTCCAGTGGATCCAGAGAGAGCTTCACCTCTTTCCTCTGCCTTTTGTTCTCTCCGGACCCCCAGCGGACTGGGTGGTTCCCACCCACATTGAGGGTGGGTGTTTCCTACCCAGGCCACTCACACTCTCATACTAATCTCTGCTGAAAACACCCTCATGGACACACCTGAAAAGATAGCTTTACCATGTTTCTCAGCATTCCTTTATCTAACCAAGTTGACATCTAGAATTAACCTTCACAGGGGGCATATAAATATCTAACTGTCCCAGCATCATTTGTTAAAAAGACTAACTTTTGGGCCGGCCCAGTGGCGCACTGGAGAGTGCACCGCTTGGGAGCATGGCGGCGCTCCCGCCGAGGGTTCGGATCCCATGTGGAGACCGGTTCCCACTCAGTGGCTGAGTGTGGTGTGGGCGCAACACCGAGGGTTGCAATCCCGTTGCCGGTCAGTAAAAAAGACCAAAAAAAAAGGAAAAAAAAAAAAAAAGACTAACTTTTCTCCATTGGAATGCCTTTGCACCTTTGAACCTTTGAACCCCCCACCCCCCAAAAAATTAACTTACCATGTGCATGAGTCTATTTCTAAACTCTCTATTTTCTCCACTGCTCTATTTGTTTATCCCTTTGTTGATGCTTTTTTGATAGTAAGACTTGAAATGACGTAGTATGAGTCCTCCTAATTTGTTCTTTTTCAAAATGTTCTGACTATATAAATATAAATAAATTCACATAAATTTTAGAATAGCTACATCAAGCTTTCTTAAGCATGGTAAATCTATACTTACAAGCAGCTGCTATATTTACAGGGTGTTGTTGGAACTCACATCTAATACTGTTTTTTCATTCTTATATTAAAAGAAACATGAAAATCTTCCTAGAGGCAGATAAAGGAACTTATGATCTCCATCTTCCCTAATCTTTTCATCAAAGTCTTGTCACAGAATGTAAATGCTCACTCCCTCAATTGATTTCTTCTTAATAATCTGTCTTTTCAGGCATAACCTGACATCACAGTCCTTAAGCTATAAAATAAAGCTGTTTTTCTCTAGCATGCCCCTATAAACCAAGCCACAGTGTTTGGGGTTTCTATAGTAGAGGAAAGGAAAAAGCTCAGAAATATCGCTACTTTAGCTACTATTCTCATTTTACATTCCAAACTGCAGAAAAATCTTCACTTGATTACAGATTTTATGAACTTCTTACATTCGTCTTATTAGCCAAACACCAAAAAATATAGCAACAGTAACAAACTGTAACGATAAACAAGATTTTTACAACCACGGTTTTGTAAATGTATGGGCTATGGCACAGTCATCCTCCCAAGTAATTCAACTACCCTACCCTCCCAGCTAGGCAGGCTGCTGACTTTGAGCCAAAGTATTAAAGGAAAGGCAGCCAGCCGAGTTTCAAAAAATTATGTGGGGGCCGGCCCGGTGGCACACTGCTACAGTGCGCCGCTTGAGAGCACGGCGGCGCTCCCGCCGAGGGTTCGGATCCCACATACAGACCGGTTCCCGCTCACTGGCTGAGTGAGATGTGGCCGCAACACCGAGGGTTGCGATCCCGTTGCCGGTCCCGGTCCGGTACGGGCGCGACACTGAGGGTTGCGATCCGTTGCCGGACACGAAAAAAGACAAAAAGGAAAAAAAAAAAAATTATGTGGTCCCCAGATATGAAGGACAAGTTACCTATAAAATCATTAGAGGGGGATTTCTATTGTTTTGCGTACTGAGGGTTGCGATCCGTTGCCGGACACGAAAAAAGACAAAAAGGAAAAAAAAAAAATTATGTGGTCCCCAGATATGAAGGACAAGTTACCTATAAAATCATTAGAGGGGGATTTCTATTGTTTTGCGTACATGCAGAAAGTTATGCTGCATTAACTGGGTTCAAGTGCCCAAAAAACCCTGGATAATCAAATAGCCACAAAGGTTCCCCCCACCCCCTTACAGTTGGTTTACATGGTGAAAAGGAGATCTATAAACACATACAAGTGACAAATCAAAACTTAAATACAAAAGAAAGCTGTCTAATTATTCATTTTATGTATTTAAATGAATACAGGTTTAAAATTTAAATTTAAAATTAACCTCAAATATATATACCATACCACCTCTACCAAGTAAGAAGGGCCATCCCTTTCCCATATTCCATTTTAGAGATTAAGAACAACACCTCACCAAAGCAGTGTGATTATACAATTTGTGACCTCCATTTCCTACAATTTAATTAGGCTGAAACCAATGAGAAAGATAAAAATGCTGTCATGAATCTTCTCAATTGCTACTTCACAAGTCTTCCTCATACAATTAAAAGTTTTCCCCTCACTCATTCCTGTTCTTTCAACTCTTATTCAAAAACATTTGCAGAAACTTAAATACCCAAGTATAAGTATTGTACAGTTTATTTTTTAGTTCAAAGAGGGAAAAAGAAAAATTCCAGATAATCTAACCACAAAAAGATTTCTTTTGGTAATACAGCAAAGGTCACACACTTGAATTTTATCAATGAATGAAAATAGGAGAGAGAGGCAGTTTACAATACTGAGATCGGGGTTTCTACCTGATCTGGTTTCATATTTTAATGCAGGGTTTATACATAGGCTGCCTCCTAAAATGGTTCACTTGAGGATAGGGATTACTAGGCAGCTTGAGGACAGACAGAACACACACAATCAACAATGGATAGTAACTATTTTTGAAATATTATTTCTTTTATACATTGCCTTTTTTCTTCATATAGTGCTTAACATTCATCTCTTATCTACCGCACTGAGTAAGGAATCAGAAAAGAGTAAAAGGAACAGTCTACCCCCACAAAAGTGGAGAAACTGTTACACAAAGTAGAAGGAAAAAAACTGCACGTTATCAGTAATAGCCCAGAAAGGTGCTCAATCCAAGTGCAATCTAAGAGACTATAAACCAATTAAATCTTGACTTGGTTTTTACCCCTGCCCTTTCCAAGAGTCACTGATGGTTCTATGGGACACAAAAGACAAGGTTTGGGAAGATCTTAACTTAATCAACATGTTCAAGGTCACAAAAAAGACTCAATAATAGGTTCTTTCCCGATCTACATATTTTGTTTTACATTTTAATGTTTATAAAAGGGGGTTCATCTTAGATTCAGTGTTTGCATTTACTGCTGTAGTTTGTTTTCCTAGAAAAGTTGGTATTAAACCACTGGTGAATCTTTCAAACAAAGTGTTTCAGGATGCAATGTTTGAAACTCAAGTCTACCACTGGAAGGCAGAGCCAACTTAGCGCTGCCCTACAAATCCCTGTAAACTGGATGGGTGAAGCCAGAAGACTCTGGAAGCCCTGCCAGTACTGGACAGGGAGAGAGGGCTCAGATTCCCTTCAACGCAGTATCAGCAGAAGCCAACTAGGCAAGCAACGCTAACTTCATTCATCTGTGGTGGCTTTAGTTCACAACCATCCTTTTTTTTTTTTAATTCGATAAACTCTGAATAGCAATTAATAGGCCTTTACTTGGGCTGTAAGATATAACTGAACACTGGCCTTTAAGTTAACCACCTGGGTCTAAACTAGCTGTACAACATTAGCAAAGCCCATTATTGATTATCTCAAAATTTCTTTAAGGGTAAAAACAAGGAAAAGATGACACATGTTTTATAGGACTACTACCAGAATAAAATAAATCAAGTTACTTGTTTTCTCCTTGGCAAATTACTTCTTTTTTTTCTTTTGGCAGTTAGCTAGTACAGGGATCAAACCCTGGACCTTGGTGTTGTCAGCACCATGCTCTAACCAACTGAGCTAATTGGCCAGCCCTATCTTACATAAATTTTTTCAAAATAATAACTATTATCTTATTGTCTGCATATCTATTATGTATCAGTAACTTAAAGAATATTACTCTAATACTATATGGCAGCTGTTAATCTCACAAAAAGCTGTTAATCTTCTTTTATTTTTTTAACAGAAAAAGAGACAGACACAGAGAGGTTATATGGCTAGAACTACGAATTCAAAGCCAAGACTAGCTGATTCCAAAGCCTAGCTCTTTCCATTTCATCAAGTTATCTCCAACATATTGATTAAATATTTCACCATTACTCACTTACTTTTTATTGTGTTTCTGAATATAACACATTCTTATATGAAATCTCAAAACTTGATATTATCCATTATTACTACACTCTTCACTCATTTGAACAGCTCTTTCTTACTGCTGTTTATAATAAAGCATTATGAAAATCAAAATGTGTGCAGGGGTATATATGGGAGAAGGGAAATGCATGGGAAGTTACAGAATTTTAAGGAAATTTAATATTCAAACAAGAGCAAAGATAAAATTTCATTTCTCCTACTCAAACAAAATTGCCAGAGAGCTATTTCCCTGTAAATCACTGCAATAAACTGCCTTCAATTCAGGTTCTTATGGTTTCCACAAATGTATTTGCCACAATTGATTTGTTTCATATGTGGCATAAATAAGATACAACTTCCTTTGGTTGTATAAACTCTGAAGCCTTATCTTGTATTAGAATAACCTATTCGTACAAAAAAAACCAGACTTTTTTTTCTTTTTTTTTTTTCCCTTTTTTTGTCTTTTTTTTTAAATCATTCTTTTTAAGTGTCTCTTTTCTCAGTCTTTTAAAAAAACATAAAAAGCTTTAATTTTTAATAGTGAGAAATTTACATTATTTTTTTCTTCTTGAACTTGTATTTTCATCCTACTCCACTCACAGAGTTTTATCCACATTTATTATATTTACAGATTCAAAGTATTTTATTGGTCACTCTATCATAGCCTCTGAAAAAATAAATGTGTAAATCTAAATTTTACCCAGTAACCATATGGTTCTGTATAAAACAAACACACAAACAAAAACACAGAAGAACAAACAAAACAAACAAAAAACTTCCCTTGGATTGAGTTATTGTTACAATTATTATTGGCACTCAATCAAAAAAATCACAGATTTTAATGAATAGTTTATATAAAAGAAAAAAATCACTGAAAATGAATCTCACAGTCTTTTTTTTTATTTTTTTTTCCTTTTTGTCTTTTTTCGTGTCTGGCAATGGATCGCAACCCTCAGTGTCGCGCCCATACCGGACCGGGACCGGCAACAGGATCGCAACCCTCGGTGTTGCACCCGCACCTTGCTCAGCCAGTGAGCGGCCGGTCTGTATGTGGGATCCGAACCCTCGGCGGGAGTGCCGCTGCGCTTCCCAAGCGGCGCACTGTAGCAGTGCGCCACCGGGCTGGCCCTAGACTTTTTTTTTCTACTGACCAAATCGAAATACACAATTTCAATAAAAAGTGAATCTCAAAAACCATTAAGTCAGCAGAAGAAAATAATCAAAAGAAATGATGCAAAATGGCAGCCATGGTTCATTTTGTCCATCTGAAAACAGCTTAAATCCTTATATCAATCTGAAGTCTTTATCTATTCAAAATGTGTCCACTTGAAATCTAAGTTTTGAAAGTAATCAAGTATTACTTCGAAGCACGTTGGGGATGGGAACCACAAATAGCAGCTTTCAACTGACATGAAGCATTTTACTAAATGGCGTATCATACCTTCAGTCTAAAACAGTAACATAGCCTACAGTGAAATATGGAATTATCCATGACCAGAATTATCAGAAAATATACTGATTAACCATACACCATGGGTGACTTAAGGAAGATTGAGGGGACTAGGAAAAACTCCAGGCATCCAATGACAAGCAGAAGAGGGCAACATCAAGAGTTATGTCATTCTCCCCAACAGTAATTAGATTACCTGCACAGGGAGGCTGATTCAAGAGATGTAGCAAAATGGAAAGAAATATGTGGAAGTCAAAATCTGTGGAGGTGAGAAGATCAACGAGCCATGTAGTAGCCATTACTGGGAGGGGACTCACCACCTCCCAATCCTCCTGACTCTCAGAAGAACCCCAAAAAACTATGCCTGTGCTATTAGGTAGAAGATTGAAAAAGTGCTGTTTTTGTGGGGTCAAAAACAATCCAATACAAACAAATTAATATGATTCAACCCACTAAATACAGCTGTATCCTCCTATCCAGCAAACAAATCAGATTCTCTCTCCAGGGAATTGAGACTGGAATGAAGAGATGGTCAGAGCTGTGTCATCTTTTTTTTTTTTTTCCCCTTTTTGTCGCGGACCGGTCTCTATATGGGATCCGAACCCTCTGCAGGAGCACCGCCGTGCTCCCAAGCGCTGCACTCTACCGAGTGCGCCACCGGGCTGGCCCAGAGCTGTGTCATCTTAATGGCAGGTCTCTAGAGAAGGTTCAGAAGCTCTCGCTGCTCAAGGCCCCAGGTTCCTTTCCTGCCCCTTTGTGGCTTCCTTCAAGACTACACACTTCCCAAGAATCCCTTCTATAACCAATTTTAATTAATAACTTCTTTTGATGAAGTTAAGATTTAATTTCTGTCTTCGTGACCAGAGGAACCTTAGGAAAGTACACACTGAGCCCAGGAGGCTAGAAGGGTGGTTCCAGGGGACCCTCCTTGAGTTACCAGTCCAACACCCAAGTTTTGTTTTTCTTTCTGTTGTTCACAAAATGTGGGCATGACTGCTGATTAAGCAAAGCACAGCAAGCAAGCAAGAAAGGTTTCCTCTTTCTTCTTTTACAGACCTTACAACTGGGGCACACACACAGAGTTAGGAGAAAATTATGTCAATAAACTGTTTAGCCAGGCTGAAGGACTTTGGTTATTTTTAACAGTAACTCTGATAGTCACACATGTTAAGTAAATCAAAATGACATAAAACACTCATTAAAAAACAAAAGCAAAAACAAAAAAACCCACAGTCCCTGAAGTTATTGTGATCTCAATCTCCTCTAAAAAGAATCTATTTCAGTTTCAGTCAGCACTTAGCCTGGCAGGTATACTAGTCTCAGTGTGAGATGGCACAAAAAGCACATGAAATATCAGCCAAATAGAGCCCCAGGAAAATTAGATGGTCAACCTATAACTGGGACCAGTGAAGAGTTGCCAAATCTAAAAGCATATCATATCCTCTGGGCCAATGAAAGAGACTTCACCTTCTCTATGATATAGTACTTTAATGCCTAGTGATGTTGCTTTTCATTTGAGGGAACATGGTACTCTCTGCTTCAAATGACCCAGAGAACTAATACTTTCTACCTTACTCCATTCTAATCACTAATTATAAGGATATTTTAAAACACTTCTTAATAATTTCACATACGTCCATGCAATCCCATATATTTAAAAACAAAACCAAAAACAAAACAACTAATGCTCCTGGGACAACTAACCAACAATTTGGCAAAAAATAAAGTTAGATTCTATATGCAAAATCATTTCCAGATGGACTAGAACTGGGTAAAAAAAAAAAAAAAAAATATATAAGGAAATACGCAGCGTCTTCAAAAGTTCATGGAAGGATTTGTATTATCTTTCAATTCTATTTTGCCACGAACTTTCTGAAGTACCTGTTATAGCTATTTTTATAATCTAAGGGGAAATCCAAGTATGATACTGAAAGTAGAAATCAAAAAAGGAAGATTGATAGATCTGACTACATCAAAACAAAAACTTTTCTGGCAATAAAGAAATGACAGTAAAAATACAATGAAAAATATAACATCTAAAAAAGCCAACAAAAAAAAAAAAAAAAAAAAAACATATATAAGGAAATACGCAGCGTCTTCAAAAGTTCATGGAAGGATTTGTATTATCTTTCAATTCTATTTTGCCACGAACTTTCTGAAGTACCTGTTATAGCTATTTTTATAATCTAAGGGGAAATCCAAGTATGATACTGAAAGTAGAAATCAAAAAAGGAAGATTGATAGATCTGACTACATCAAAACAAAAACTTTTCTGGCAATAAAGAAATGACAGTAAAAATACAATGAAAAATATAACATCTAAAAAAGCCAACAAAAAACCGACTAACATACAGAGCAAAAATGGACACTGAAGACAATCTGGAGACCAACTGGGGAAATGTATCAAAATCTTAAAAATGGGCAAACTGCACTGGCCGGTTAGCTTAGTTGGTTAGAGCATGGCCTTGTAACACCAAGGTCAAGGGTTCAGATCCCTGTACCAGCCAACTGACCCCCTCCCATCCCAAAAAGGGCAAACCCTTTGACCCATCAATTCTACTTCCAATAATTTATCCCATGAAAGCAATTTATTCTTATCAAGGATATTCACTATAACATTGTTAATAATAGCAAAAATCAAAACAAAACAACCAACATGAGCATATTCAATTATAATTCATCCCATCTGTTCAATGAAATAATCAACTACCATTAAAAACTGTAATGAGACTTACAAGGGTACTTCAAAATCTTTGTAGAAAAACAGAATTAAGAGATAATATGAATCCTTCCATGAACTTTTTGAAGTACCCTGGTATATTCACTGACATGAAAAATGGATTACAAAACAGCAAAAATAATATGTATGACAAAGACTACTGCCTTACCAAAGTATGTTCTTCCTGGGTACACAGATTATATTCCACCCCCCGCCCCACAGTCTGGGGTGATCATGGGATGATGTTCTCTGTAGTACAATGTGTGAGCAGAAGTGTGGCCTGGGAGCTACATGTTGAAGAGAGCAGAGACAACATTGGCCAGAGTTCCTGGAAGACTGCATGGAGTAGAAATAGCCCCCCACCCCAATCCCAGCTTGGAACATCTACCCTGGACTGGTGCGTAAGAGGAAAATAAACTTCTGCTGTGTTTGTGCCATTACATTTGGGGCCTATATTTAATAGCTTGGCTTTCCCTAACTAATATAACAGAATACCAGCTGTTTTACTTCTTAAAGAAATCTATATGTGTATACAAATATTTTAAAAGTTCTGGAAATACAAGTATATGCATCAAAACTCTTGTTTATGATACTTACGATACCACCGCATGCAACTGTAGATTGTTTATCCTCGTTGCTGTACAGTACTTCATTGTGTGAATATGTCACAATTTGTTTACCTACTACTGATGGGCATTTGGGGAGTTACTGGGTTTTTTTTTTTTTTTTTTTTTTTTTGCTATTATTAATACAGTTACCATGAACAGTCTTGTAGATGTCTTTTGGTGAACATATATACATATTTCTGCTAGGTACTTACTTGAGAGAGGAATTTTTGGGTCATAGGATATGCATATGTTCAGCTTCAGTAAATACAACCAGATAGTATTTCAAACTGATAGTACAAATTTGCACTCCCAGCAGCAGTGTATGAGAGTTCTAGCTGCTCTACATTCTCATCAATACTTGGTATTTTCTATCTTTTTTATTGTAGCCATTCTAGTGGGTAAGCACATACACTTTTACTCTCATAACAAAATATTTTATTATCTAAAATTAAAGGAAGTTTAGTAAATTACAGTGCATTCCTACAATGGAATATTTTATGATTTCAAAATTATACATATTATCTCAACGATGTAAAAATGTCTAGAAAATACTCAAAGAAAATGGTTCACACTGTAAAGTGAATTAAAGTAAACTATTCTCCTGATACCTGTAATTCACTTGGAAACATAGCATGGACTCAGGAGTGCCTGGGCTGGGATCCTGCCTTCATGACTGACTATGCTTCAGCTCTACCTAACTTCTTTAACCTGCCACTTCTGACATTTCACCATTTATAGAAATGGTTAAGAGAGCTTTTCACAACAGAAATGTGATTTTGGTTACCCTTCTGCTCTCAGGATAAACATGAAAATCTTTAACGCGGTCTTCATGGTCCTGCTTGGTATGACCCTGTACTTACCTCTTGCCTCAGTTTGCCCCAGTCTTCTCAGTCTATGCACTCCAGACACACAAGCCTTCACTGAGTTCCTCAAACCCACTGTGCTTCTTCCCTCCAGAGGCTTTTTGGCAAACTATGACTAGAATAACCTGTCTTTCCCTCCTTGCCTGGGTAACTCCTGTTTATCCTTTGGATCTCAATTTAGTCAACTCTCCAGAGGCTAGTTCACTAAGCTTATCACAGTTGTAATTTTACATTTATTTTCGTGACTACTTGTTTAATGACTACCTCACTTTGGATCTCAATTTAGTCAACTCTCCAGAGGCTAGTTCACTAAGCTTATCACAGTTGTAACTTTACATTTATTTTCGTGACTACTTGTTTAATGACTACCTCCCCCACTGAAATGAAGATTCCATGAGGACAGCAACCATGTCTGTTAGCTTACAACAGTATACCCAGTAAAGAACACACCACTTAGTGCAAAGTAGAGGCTGAATAACCATCTTTTGATTGATTAAATGAATGAAGTGAATGGAAGAAATGAGATGAAAAACCGTAGAGTAACACTGGTCAAACCAATAGGGAAGAGATAGGATTTCAAACCTGAAATCTATGCATAGCTAAGAACAATGCACATAAAACCATCTCAGAATTTAATCTGTCCACAATTACGTTTCCACACCAAGAAAAAACAAAAACAAAAAAACCCTCAAAAGACTTGTAGAGTCTTATGCAAGCATGATACCAACACTAAAATCAAGACTTCTTTCTGCATAGGTTCCTGAATCAAATAAACTGTTGCATCTGACGCCACTTTTACCCCTCTTGTAAGTAGACTACATTCAGTTCGACCCTTTTGAAAGACTTTTCTTTTTAAAAGCTCTCTGACTATACTCTTCTTAGCTCCCAGAATAATCTGAGCTCAGATTGCCCTCCAAGGTTATCCTGGAGATTGCTTTCATCACTGATCTATATACAAAGTATAGATTGCAAAAAGGGAAACAATCCTGATAGATACAATTGTGTAAGTAATGAGGTGGGAAAGGTGGGGCATGGGTGTGGGAATAGTATCATTTGTTAATGAAGTGTTAAGTCTACACGGAGTAGTTATTATCCGTCTGGATGAATATATGCTTAGCAACTTCTTTTAGTTTTTATTTTGTGGTGGTGGAAAGATAATATATAGAAGTTTTAAAGCCAATGGCTTATTTGATAAATTTAATAATTCAATTTAAACAAAATATAAGGTACACTGCACATTAACAGACAGGAGTCACAAAGAGTGATAAATCAAAGCTCAAATGATCCACATAATTAGGAAAAAATTGTGATGCCATAGTCACTATCACTTTCAAAAAGAAGAATAGAAAAAACAATGGTGAGATATACATGTTTTAAAAAGTTCAGTTTGGGGCCAGCCCCGTGGCTCACTCGGGAGAGTGCGGTGCTGATAACACCAAGGCCACGGGTTCGGATCCCACATAGGGATGGCCGGTTCGCTCACTGGCTGAGCGTGGTGCTGACAACACCAAGTCAAGGGTTAAGATCCCCTTACCGGTCATCTTTAAAAAAAAAATAAAAAATAAAAAAAATAAAAAGTTCAGTTTGTTGTTACCTACATTATCATAGCTACAGACATGGAAAGTTGATACTTAACTAGTAAACTGCAGATACTAGGAAAAGCACAATCTGGAACTTCTCCTAGACAGCTGACAGCTTCTGATCTTTACATAGGTGTCAGGGAGGAAAGTTCCTGGATCACAGCCATTAGTCAGCTAAAATATAAAAGGACAAATCTGGGATGTGACAGACCAGTTAGGAGTGATAACCAATAATGTGTGAAAGTTGAATACAGACACACAGTTCCCACCCAGGAAAAGACAGCCACAGTCACAAAACTACAGACACTCAAATGAAAAAGAGGCAAAAGCAAAAGCAGGTAATGAGGTAACACTGCTAACTTTTGCCATTTAGGTATATAACATTAGGTGCAAGACATTTAAAATCGTGATGCATTTATATAACTGCAATATGTTTCAATGAGGCCAATATTACCTAAAATAAGTTAGATAAAATTAAGTGTTAAATTTAGGCTAAACTTTCTCCAACCCTGCTCTAATTTGGGACGTTTTTTCTTTTATATTTTAGCATTAGCAATTTAGCATTGCTATTTTAAAAGCCCACACAAAATTTATTGAAAAAAGAACATTAGGAGAGGCAGCATAACACAGGCTCAAGAATGGAGGACTTTGGAGCTAGACCCCAACTTCACCACTTACTGCCTGTGTGACCTTGAACAGTTACACCTTCTTTTTGCCTCAGTTTCCTTTTGTAAAATGTCAAAAATAAAAATATCTACCTCAAAATTACAAGGATTACGTGAATTAATATTTCTAAAAGACCTGGTATGGTATGCCTTATATATCTGTTAGATATAAAGTATCTGTTAGATAAATATTATTCACATCTCTTTAGGTCCTTTAGTTTAATTAGTTTTCAAGTAGATTTCTAAAATCCCATCATGTTACAAAACACATGAAAGAGTTTAAGTATATCTTGAAAGACCTAATCACTCATACCTTCACAATAAGTTCTATTAAAAGAAAAATATCCATCTTTTACTTTGCTTCAACTTAGGTAAAGGAATGGCCAAAAGAAAAAAAAAGAGCTATCACTTAAGTACATATGTACTACACACACTTTACGTTATCTAGCCTTTATAACAAAGCTATGAATTATATGTCGTTATCCCCATTTTACAGATAAGGAAACTGAGGTTCAGAGAGGTTAAATAACTTGCCCAAGAACACAGCTCAGTAAATACAGTTAAAACTAGATAGAATTCAACTTTCTGATTCCAGACTGTCTTCTTAACCACCAAGTACCATGTTTACAAAAAAAGCTTTGCTATCTACTGAGTACAGTAGTCTTTCAATACTTAGCTTACACATAAATAGACAAACAAAAAAAGTCAAATCATTTTTTAAAAACAGGTTTTTAAAGTCAATAGGTATTACAGAGTATTTGGTTTACATACAGTAGTAATAAATCTCATAACTACTTTCAAAATCAAACCGATTAACTGAAATATCATTGTATTAATTAATGAGTATCACAACAGTAAGCTAAAAATGGTAGGTACCATAATTTTAGAGTATTAGTTCTGAAAAGGGTGGAAGGGAATTCTTTACCCTGATTTGGATAAGCAGGGCCCACTAATTCGTTTCCTCTCAATAGCTGAATTAGAGGAGTCCTCTTGTCCACGCTAAATACTAATTTAGTTGATATCAACATATAGTGAAAATCTGGAATTAAAATGCATAATTTCTGAATCACACTTTTATATTAAAATGGGCCATTCATGAAAGTAAAATGTGAAAGTAATTATAAAAAGGACATTAAATGCAACACTCATTCCTCTTTTAAAGTAAGAGAGAGATAGGAGGAACAATGCAAAAGACAATAAGCTTTGGGTACATATCAATCACCTCTGGTATTTTAGTGAGCAATTGGGTAGCAATGTTCAGATTTACACTAGCTCATCCTACATTACTACTTGCTCAGAATGGAACAGTTTCTTAGTTAAACCCCAATCTCTTAGTCTGAAAACTCATCTAGCACATGCCATATCCCCTTGGAGATGGGACCTTTTACTCAATGTTGTATTCTCTAACATTCCTATCACAGTGCCTCCAAGAGTTAGCCTTCAATAAATCTTGGTTGTTGAAGTGAAAAGTTATTAAATCTTCCACATGTCTATATAATTTACAAAGTAAAACCAAATTAAATAATGGTACTTGGGACACTACGACTTTCCCTTCTATGAACCCTCTTCAAAACTGCTCACTGTGTAACTATGATGAAACTACACCCCCCAAATGGTCTGTGTGTTTGAATAGTTTGACCAAAATATACAGAAGTTTTAGAGGACAAAAGATAGTACAAAGTACTAAGTATAAAAGGTTCCCCAAAGTAGATGCTACAAAGAATCTGCCCAGTCTTGGTTACAGCACAGGTAGAACAGGTATTACAGGTTTCTAGTTTTAATTTTTTTCAGTGCTTCAAACTTCATCTCTAAATGTCAGATTCCATCACTGCCAATGTAAAGCTGATTAAGGACATAAGTGGATTAAATAAACACTTATTTTTTTTTTTTTTGTCTTTTTCCGTGTCCAGCAACTGCCAATGTAAAGCTGATTAAGGACATAAGTGGATTAAATAAACACTTATTTTTTTTTTTTTGTCTTTTTCCGTGTCCGGCAACGGATCGCAACCCTCGGTGTCACTCCCGCGCCTCGCTCAGCCAGTGAGTGGGAACCGGTCTGTATGTGGGATCCGAACCCTCGGCGGGAGCGCCGCCGCACTTCCCAAGCAGTGCACTATAGCAGTGCGCCACCGGGCCGGCCCAAATAAACACTTTTTGAAGACCTATAAAAATATGTCTAGGATGCTAACATAAAAGATTTCTATCCAGAAATAAGGTTCTTTGATCCAAGATTTATTACATAAATTGAAAGGGTACTAGAATAAACAACAAAGAGGTAATGGAACTCATATCCCAGGTTTCAAAATAAAGCAAATATTACGAGCATCAGGCATGTACTGGGTACAATGGTGCAAGCACGTAAGCTTGGCCTAAATAGTGCTGTGTGCAAAAATGAGAGCTACAGTATATGTTCCTCACAAAGCCATTTAAAAAACACTAAGAAAACCAAACATCACATGGCACTTCTTAGAAGACCTGCAATACAACCACTGGTAAGATTATCACCTCCACCCCATCAAAAGAAGAAATTTTCAGCAACTCCAAAACTGTAATCCTTAAGGTATTTTGCACAATCTGAGTGTGTGAGCATCCCAAAGACTGTGGACAGAACAAGATTTTTTGGTTGTTGCAGTTTTATTCTGTTTCGTTTTGTTTGGGGAGGTAGAGGTTAGTTGGTTTGCGGCTTTTGAAGAGAAAAACAAAGGGAAAATAGAGGAGTTGAGGTGGGAGAGCAGGGAGACACAATGTGTTTACTTTGGAATACCTTCAATTTACAGTGTCTGTAAATTGACACAGGTAGAAATGAAAAAATGGGTTTGAAGCTGGGGGAGAAGACAGCTAAGATACAAATTTAGGAGGTATCAACTGCTGCTATAGAAAACAAGACCACTCAGGGACAACGGATATGCCAAAACAAACACATATGAAGGATAAAAGCAATAGAGGCCACCAGCATTTAAGGCTGAAGATGAGCCAAGGGAGAAGACTGTGAAGCATAAAGAGATTCCACTGAAAACAGTGCAGAGCCAGGTAAATGAGGGGATTTTAAACAGTAGGCAATGTGGTACCAAGAAAGAAAGGTAACATAATGGCCACAATGTAAAATGAATCTGGCTATTAAAAAATAATTTGGAGGGCCGGCCCAGTGGTGCACTCGGTAGAGTGCAGCGCTTGGTGGCGCTCCCGCTGAGGGTTCGGATCCCATGTAGTGACCGGTCCGCTCACTGGTTGAGCGCGGTGCGGGCACGACACCAAGGGTTGCGATCCCGTTGCTGGTCGCGGTGCGGGCGCGACACCGAGGGTTGCGATCCCGTTACCGGTCACGAAAAAAGACAAAAAGGAAAAAAAAAAAATAATAATTTGGAGAGCAATGGGGTGGGTGGGGGAGGATATCAAGAATGAGAGCAAGTTAAGGGAAGCCTTTTCAGAAAGAAGGCCTGAGCAAGATTTCTAATTTGAAGAAATGGAACAGAAGGTGAGAAGGGTGATCACTTAAGCAACATCCTAAAGAGCCTTTGGAGTGGTGGTGGGGTCAAAAGCAGAAGGGGAAGAAGAGTTTTTCTTCAAACAGAAGAATAATGGTCACTCCTTTCAAATAGAAAGAAAGAAAAGTTGGGGTAAAACTGTCTCTGGATTTGGGTGATAGAGGGAAAAATTTGGAGAAAGAAAGTTCTTGTCATGCAGCCTCACTTTTCTCTGTTGAGAGAGAAGGCTACAGGGACTGGTAGAATAACCTCTCCAGAAGTGATCAGGGACCATCAAAGGACCATTATCTTAACTGAAGACCCAGGTGAGACTTGGACATTAGAAATCTGTAATGGCCCCAAAAGACAGTTATTTTATTTTTCCCAAGAGAGCAGAAAAGAGTAAATGGGTGGGAAGCCCACACTGAAAAACCTAGAATAAAAAACCTAATATTTATTTAGTGCCTATCAAGCGTCAGAAACAATGCTGAGTCTTTCCATGATGTTGGACAAGCTACTTTTTTGTGTCTTAGATTTCTCATTTGCTTAAAAGGGGAGGGAGGGAGGTACCTACCTTTGTCAGATTATTCTGAGTATTAAAAGAGACAATATATGAAAAGATCCAGCATTGTTTCTGATACTTATAGACACCAAGTAAGTATTAGGTTTTTTTCTCTACACAAAATGAGGATACTAGACCAGGCTAGAGTCCCAACCCGTTGTAAAATTCTGTCTTAGATTTAGCTGTGTGAGCCACACCTCACACCCTTTGAAATCTTTGAGTTATTTTCTACCACCACCATCACCACTAATAATTATACCACCTTATATTTTACTTTCATTATCTCATTAGTCCTGACAACAACCCTCTGAGGTAGACAGGATAGTTAACTGCCTGAGAGTATGAGGAAACTGAGAGGCTGGGAGATTAAATGACTTGCTCTAGATCAATTTAATGTTCATTAGGTTATCTTTGTTCAGTAAAGTTGCTCAAGTTCATTAAAAAGACATAAGACTTGTCCTTGTAATAGATAACAGGCTCTTTGCTTTTTTTTTTTTTTAGGCTCACTTACTTCAGATTTCATCTGTATCTTATTTTGCATTGTTTTAATTTGTCCATCATTTCACACGTCTTTCTAAAGGGCACAAGGTAAACGCTACCCATAAATGAGAATATCTAAAATTTGACAATGTATGTAAAAGTACCTAGATCAGTGCCTAGCATAAAAAGCACCCAATAAATGCTTGCTAATGTGCAAACAGCTTCTGATCAAACCCTTGAAATTTCCTAATAATTTAATACATATGACAGTCTTTACCTGCATTCTATGTTTACATGTATAATTTATGAGAGGATAGAACTCAGAAAATCCACTAAGTTGGATGGAAAAGAAATTATCCTTTATCTCCCCTAATCTCTAACTCAATTTTAGCACTTCCTTCCATTATGAATGCAGGCAACAAGCCACACGTGTATTAGCAGCACCTCTGATTTTTGTCACCAAAAGAATTGAGATATTTTATATCATATTACAGTTGTTGCAGATACTTTGAAATATCATTCACACTCATCACCACTTCAAAATTACCAGTTATTAGATTCGCCTCTAGTGACAAAATGTCTAGAATAGTCAAGGTGTCACTCTGAAACATAGATAAGCAATGCTTTTTAATAACCAAAGACCCATAACCTATGCGGCTATATAATCGATGCAACATGGTCTACCAAAAAAAAGAAGAAAAGGCCAGGACAGAGAGTGGTGAGGAGTGGAAAGGATGGGTAAGGGAAGAGAGGTGGACTGTAAAAGAGCCCATTGTTTTGTTATCTTCCTAACAATTAGAAGGAAAGAAGGAATGAGCAAAGGAAAACAAGTGTGTACACACACATGTGCACATAAAAACTACCAAGTGGCCCATGAAATTGCATTTGGGAAGGCAGGAGAAAGGAGTGAAACTGTGTCCCTCACTGAAATGCGTGGGAAAGAGAACCATGACTGAAACTGAGAGAACAGTGAAAAATGAAGACACAGTGGTTAGTTCTTGGTAGTAGAAGCGTCGGCCAAGCATCTAGTCCAAGACTTATGAAGTGTGAAAATGGAAAGCTCAGGTTTATTAATATTTAAAGAACTTCTCTCCCCAACTTCCACATACCCAGAACAAAACCTCCACTAGAGGTCCCAGTGCAAAAGAGGCTTAGTGCTAAAGAAGTCTGGATCACACTTGCTTAAAAAGTGACAGCCAAGGCTAAAGAGAGTCCTCAGTAGGGGAACGTATTTGTCCAAAGAAATATTACAAATGAATTTAAGTTTTCCAGTACAATCAGTACTATACATCATGAGTTGGCTGATTTAAGGACAAATTTACCTACACAACATTGTTTCTATGGGAAAATGTGCTGCAAGTTCTCAACAGATGATTTATATGAAGTCTGCATATGACTCACAACTGAGAACAACTTTTATTTATTATGCTCCAAAGCACCAAACAAACGACAAAGGCAGTAACAGAAAATAAAAAACTAAAGTTTAAGAAATGATGAAAACATTACTACAGTGGTAAATATCTTTTAAAAATATCAACAGGGATTCCTGACATTTTACACAAATTTTAATTGATTATTCTCTAAGTTATTAAAAACTAGGAATACACATAAACCAAACTTAAATTTAATATATAAATTCAATGCTTTAACATAAATTTCTAAACATACACATACAAAATAGGCCATTTTTCTGTGCTATTCCTCTGTCAAAACATTTTTCAATAAAATGATTCCTTTCCCTTTTTCATAAACAATACAAATTCTCAATTAACCAGAAAATCATATGAGGAATGCTATTATCATGATATAGTAAAATGTTATTATTTTAAAACATAAAGCAAAAATTATTGTGTACTTACAAGACTTATGTAGGAAAATACAACTAGCTTTTTTGCTTCTGATTTATGAGTAAAAATTAGCTGTAGAAAAATATAACATTTTAGTATTAGTCTAGTAATTAATGTTCAAATAAGAATATTTTAAACCCAAGGTTAAGGTAATAACATCCTACAGCTACTTAAATACTGGGATGAGATGACACATCAAGACTATAAACACTTGAAGAAAATAAAAAAGTCTACTGCATTTTTCCAAAGTAATTATGAATGTTGACCCTTCTACAATTACTAAATTGTAACTTGTATAATTATACTCTAAAGTTCTTACTTCTCCTATAATTTCAAGTATTATTTCTTCTCTACCTAGTTAGTACATTACTTGGAATGAAATTTCTACCCAAATTTGTTCATAAGGTCCACATTTTTATAAAATGAAATGTTTAAAGTGCTTTGTTGTTTTGTTAAATTCACAAAGCAATTTGACAAGGAATATATTAGTATCCTAAAACTGAAGGCTGAACTAGAAAGTACAGATAGAGAGCCTTCCTCATAATTTGGTTTCTTTAAATCTTAAAACATATAACTTAATAGAACTATGGAAATCACTGTATTTGGACTCAGAAACATAGGCTTGAATTTCAAAAATTCTTAAACTTAGGGCTAGCCCACGGCTCACTTGGGAGAGTGTGGTGCTGATAACACCAAGGCCATGGTTGGCTCACTTTGGAGAGCCTGGTGCTGACAACGCTAAGTTAAGAGTTAAGATCCCCTTATACCGGTCATCTTTAAAAAAAAAAAAAAAAATTAACACCAAGGCCATGGTTGGCTCACTTTGGAGAGCCTGGTGCTGACAACGCTAAGTTAAGGGTTAAGATCCCCTTATACCGGTCATCTTTAAAAAAAAAAAAAAAAATCTTTAAATTTCTTTTAGGAGCCAACCTTAATAAAGTCAGATATTGAAAGAAAAAAATCTTAAAACATAACAAGAAAAACAATTATCTACATGGAAATAAGCTGAAAGGATGTATTATGTCTAGCAATTTCATGATTAAGAAAAATCTATTATATCCATAAATAACTCATTTTCTTTCCCTACTTGTCTTAATAGAAAACATTCCCCAAAATTGTTTAATATAACACTCATGTGGCAGAAGAGTTAAAATTAAATAGATCCTCATTTCTTATGAAAGAATAGCACAATAAATTAGTGGTCATCATTCTAAAATCACCTGCCAAGACGCTGGCAGAGAAAGAATAATCAGAGCTTGCCTGGCTCATAGTAGAAGCTCAATACTTATTTGCTGAATGAAGGAATTTAATGTTGAAAACTTTCCAGCAGGGATAAAATGAAAGTTGAAACAGAAAGTTGAGTAATAAGGAAAAACTTATTAAACTAAGGCAAATGTTTAATAATTCCATTTTTTATTAAAGCAAGCTTGTATTTCAAAATAAATACAAAGCAACTGTTTCTTTAAACAACAAACCTAATGGTGAACTTCCTGAATTTTCTCCAAAATTATTGCATCATAGAACAATTTCTTTTCAGAAGTTAAAAGATCTCTAATTTACTTAGATGACTAATATTTTTTTGGCCATTTACTTAAACGGGTGTGTGTAAATCCATAGTATGGGAACAAAAAGTAAGGCTACTTTTTTACCCCAGAAAAATCTACTCATTCTGATTTTAAAAGGGATATCTAATCTGAATAATCAAGAGTATACTTCTTTTCCCTGAAAGAACATTCTCAGTTCTGTTTTGAAGTTGGCACCCACAAACTCAAAATCTTGGTTAATTTCCAAATGCACATATGTTATAGTAAATCCTCTTCTTTCAATGCCAAAAAGTTTTTCTCCTAAATGGTTTTACTGGTATATTCTCAATATATCAGTCAATCTCAGTACCTGCTAATCCTGGACAAGCAAGAGTGGCCAACATATTTTTGAATAAGAAGGTTCCACTTTAAATCTACAAAAGGTTGATATTTACTCTGAGCAAGATCCTATCTGTTAAATCTGAGGGTTTAAAACAGTGGTTCTCAACCTTGGTTAGCTACACAACTGGAATCATCTGGGAACTGTAAATTACGGAATTCTGCACTGACACTCACACATATGGGGGAGGGGGCACACAGAGTGGGAAAGGGACATGGATTATATGTTCTAATAAGTAGCTAACTACTAAACCTTTTAGCTTTTAATACATGAAAGGCTTTCTTACAAACGAGGTACCAGAATTTCAGTCTTTGGAAAAACAAATATTTTGTCCAATTCAGATGGAAGTTTTATGTCATTCACTGAACGTTTTTCCAATGATTGACGCAAGTAAGCTATAAGAGAAAGAGCACAAGTAAGCTAGCACATACAAGCAAAAGCGCACTTGGAAGTACAAGTGACAGCACTTAGCAAATTTCATTTCCTCTTCCTTTAAAATAGTGGGAATTTACAAAATAATAATAAATGTGAGTGAAGATGAAGACTGAAAGAAAAAAATTCCATAAAAATATGTAAGTTTTGGTGATCTGAACATTTTTAACTTAAAATATTAATACGAGGGTACTTTTAAAAGTTCGTGGAAAAATGGAATTGATGGAATTGAAAGATAACACAAATCCTTCCACAGACTTTTTGAAGTACCCTCATATATCCCTCCTAAGAAGGGACTTGAACTTCTAAAACCTTAAAAAAAACCCAAAAAACAAAAAAAACTGTGAGCAGACATTTCAATAAAAGGTTACTGTTTCTACAATAAATCCTTTGATTCAAATAAAAACGAAACCTTACTGCTTTGTTTTATAAATATGGACTACTACTACTAATACTATTATTATTATTGACTTTATTTCAGTATTTATCCATAAAAATCTTGAAAAAAATCTAGAAAAAAATTATTTCTTACAACAATATTAAGATTATAAGCCTTTACGACCCCACAAATTAAAGTTTAATTTTAAAATACCTCACTATAAAGTGTCAGAAGTCTAAAATTCAGACCCATTGACCCAGCAATGCTTATTATTCTTATATAACAAGCAATTGTCATCAGTGGTTGGGGAAGAAAGGGGCTGAAAAGGTAGGGGAGTTGAGTTGAAGAGCTTTTTCCATCCTCTTATACCTCCTTATACAGCCTAAATTTATCATCAGCATGTACAGCTTTTCTAATAATTACTAAAAAGATGTAGCAGAATATTTATTTAATAGAAAATTTTCCAGATATGTTAGGTGAATCAAGTTATGAATGTGTATACTACAATCCCAATCCTGTTAGTGTATAAATGTATAGGAAGGAAACTGAAAGAATATGTCAATAGTCCATATACATGGTGGCAGAGTATAGGTATTTTTTGGTGTGATATTATATATTTTCCAATAGAAGCGTGTATTTCTTTTACATTCAGAAAAAAATATTTTCACATAATATATTGTTATGCCCCATACACCTGCAGTAATAACTAAAGCCAAAAGTTCTTTGGTTTAAAAAGAGTGAAAAAAGTAATATATGATCTAAGCTATAAAATCATACTGTAGATAAATGATGATGAAAATGATAATAACAATAGGAACAAGGACAGATGACTGTCAGCGTTCAATAACAACTTTATCTACAAAAACGAGAAACCAGAATTCTGTTTCCATGTCTTGTAATAAATAAATTTACGAGAAATACAAGGAAAAAATTGCATTACAAGAAGTTGTTTACTTAATACATACTAAAACAAAAGATTTAACAGTGTGAACGTAAGTCCATTGATAACAGATAAATAACAGTATGTTAACTAAAATGAGAGCTATGTGGGACCCCACCAGTAAACAAATCACAGAAGCCAACTATGCTGTACCACAAGATAGCCTTAACTCCACCACAGACATATTGTTATCAGAAGGACCCATGTCAATTTGCCATCTATAATAAATGGCTTATTATTGCCAATTATACATAAATTATTATATATGCATTCCTGGATACATATAAAAAATGAACTAAAAAAATGCTTTGATGCATTCCTCAAGGCCTATATTTAAGATTTAAGAATGCTTAAAATACTTTAGGTGTTAATTTCAACTGTTCAATTTTTAAAGTTTTTATTTACCACTACCTGACATTCTTTAAACTGAAACCTGCAGACCTATGCTAATTTGCACAGCATAAATGGCTTTAAGAGAATACTAACATTTAATCATTGAAATATCAGTTGAAACATCATTTTTTCAACTGAAAAAGGTAATTGGAGATAAGGCCATTTTTCTAAGCCTAAATGTCCAGTTCACTCCTTTTGGGATCCAGATTTTAAGTAAAGGAATAAAGAATAAAATGGAATGTACAGCTGTTTGCTTCTAGGAATACAAACAGGAGGAAATAAACAGAGGGAGGCTAATATTAGTGAGACTGGGCTAACTACTTCATTCCCAGCTGTGTTTTAATTTGTCTTTCTAAACAGTAACAAACCTTTTTTTATGATATTCAGAGGCTGAGAATTTCCATTTGTGCCCAGCAAAAGTTAAAGGTACACTAGAAAACACTTGGAATGTGAGATTCAGTAATTTGCCTGGTCTGTGTTCTCAGTCACATAACAACAGCTGAATTATTCAGGAGTTAACTCTAAATTCACAGATGTTGATAGAGATGCCTGATCACTTACAAGTGACTTAAAATATAAATGTATGAAGGATGGGCAACTTAAAATCATACCCAATTTGCTGAAATTAAATAATTAAGTCAATAATAAAGCAGGTAGTATATGCTAAAGTCAGTTTATGCCAGCTGATTATAACTGCTTCAAAAACTACACTAGATTTCTATGACTGCCATAGAAATCGGGGAGGCAGGGATATGGTTAGATATTAGAGCAGGCGAATGTCTTTATTATAGATAATTTTAGACACCAGTTCTTTTTTCCCCCCATTTTAAATAAAAACCATAAAGTCAGTGGAAGCCCAGAACCTGAAAAAAATCAAGGCGGCAAAATCCATGAAATTTTGTGAAAGCAGATATTCTTCAAGCTACCTATTTTCAATGCCATCAGCATGTGGCCACCTTCACACAGAACACGTGAATGTAAGAAACACACTAATTTTAAACCTAAGTTTATGGACTTAATTTTTTATTTTTTTATTATTTTTTTAAAAAATTTTATTTATTTATTTTTTTTGTCCTTTTTGGAGACCGTCCGCACCGCGCTCAGCCAGTGAGTGCTGTGAGCGCACCGGTCATCCCTATGTAGGATCCGAACCCACGGCGGGAGCGCTGCTGCGTTCCCAGCACCGCACTCTCCTGAGTGCGCCACAGGCTCGGCCCTGGACTTAATTTTTTATTTTTTTAGTATTTTTTTAAAAAATTTTATTTATTTATTTTTTTTGTCCTTTTTGGAGACCGTCCGCACCGCGCTCAGCCAGTGAGTGCTGTGAGCGCACCGGTCATCCCTATGTAGGATCCGAACCCACGGCGGGAGCGCTGCTGCGTTCCCAGCACCGCACTCTCCTGAGTGCGCCACAGGCTCGGCCCTGGACTTAATTTTTTAAAACTTCATCCAAGTATATGGCAATAGCCATATTAGCTGACACGCATGAAGGTTTTAAAAAAGCTTTCATAATACATATACAGTTTACATAAAATGAGGACTAATTCCATAGCTGAACATTACTCAAATCTTCCATTGCCTCTTTTTTGATCTGTATATTTTTAATAATCTAATGACCTATTTATACTGTAGATGTAAGTTTTACCATACAGCACAATTGCTAAAAGATCTTTTCAGGTAGGGTAGAGAGACAAACAATTGCCAGCCTACTCCAAGCTTGAATCCCAGATCTACCAGCTCTCTAAGGTTTAGGCTCCTCATAAGTAAGATGAAATGCTTACACAGTCACAGGTGCATAAATGCTCAATAACTAGTAGGTAGGTCAGTATAGTGTATGCAATAAATGACATAATGTATATAAAACACCCAACAGAGTGCCTAGAACATAGTTAAGTGTCCCATAAACAGCTGATTCTACATAGAACAAGTGGAAAAGAACCTAAAGTAACATGTAAAAATGAAAGTAGTTTCTGATTTAAATAACTGTTTTCTCAAAATCTTAAAAAAACAAAATGCTATTTATTAGCATGCAATGTGTTATCCCTAGGGTCTAGCACCATAGCCAGCAAATGGTAAGTATTAGATAAATTTCTTTACTATTACTAAATCCTATAAAAATTCTACAAATCTGTAGACTTTGCCCGTTTCACTTTTGTATCTGCAGAGCCTGGTAGATGATCTGACATAGAGTATTCATTTAATTTCATCTTTTCCCATTCAATTAAAAGATGGATTTATTTGAATTTTTAAAACTTTGTAATTTTAAACTCAATTAAGGGGGGTTTGGGTTTAGACTGTAACATACACAAGTGCCAGATCAGTCTAGTTCTTTACTATATTCCCAATACACAGTCAATACCTAACATACATTAGGGGCTCAAACGTTTGAATCAATGTATGCACTCTTTCCATGTTCTGTAGAAAGAGAGAAACAAAAGCCTGTCAACGTCATACTTTCTCATCAGAGTTCACACCAAACAAACGTATGAGGCTGTAATGAAAAAATTACCGCTGGGAAACCATGTTTCAGGAAAAAGTCTTAGAAGTGACAAGGAGAAGCAGCAGTAGAATAAGCTGATCACAGGAAGGAATTAGCATGAGTGTTACCATTTTGGATCCCAGAAACATTTATTCCAAATGGTGTACTGAACTACTGTGTGTTTTCTTACCAGAAATATGAAAAAAATTCAGTTATATATGTATATGTATATATATATTGTTTCACCAATAATACATGGTTTTCACTTGAGAAACCCCACACAATGAATTTTCTAACTTTTCAGTACTCTAAAAAACCTCTTAATTATTTCCTCTTCTGTTTCACAGAAGTTGTAATGACTGGCTTAGTTGTATTCTCTAAAGGAAAACACACACACACACACACACACAGAGCAAGCAAATGCTCCTGTCTAACCTCCCTCCCTCCCACCCACACCAATTACTGAACATACTCCAAAGAAGTCCCTGCAATACTAACTTTCAGAGATAACTGATAAAGGAAACGTCAAAGGCAAGATTATAAAATGGAAACTACTTTCTAATACAAATAATTCTCTCAAAAAGTACACAAAAGTAACATGTAGCAATTGAGAATAAGTTACCTTCTCTGTATATATGGGGCTGCCTGTATAAAGTATTACAGAGAAAGGGACCAATTTATTCAATGCACACTTTTTAGGAATGTCTCTGAAGATAACGATCTTCAACCAGATGAGCTATTTTCAGAGTTAGTTGTATGAGTTGTTTCTGGGAATATTAGTACACGCAGGTCAGTATGGTGTTACACTCCATTCCACAGAAGCCTGCAATGGTCACTATTTTTTCTCCTTGTGCTTGATTTGTTATGACGATTATGAGAATAGTTCTCTCTCTGATAGAATCTTGTCGCCTACGAGGAGGCCCTTGCAATTTTGAGTGCAAAGCAGTAACAAATTCAAGATAAAGACTAATAATACTGTATGTCCAAGACTGTGATTCACACCTTTAAACTGCTATCTTCTTTTGCAGAAGAAAACAGATTCCATTTGATTCTAAATAGGCCACATTAAAGTTCTCATACCAGTGACTCCTAGGCTTATACAAAAATCAGACTAAAAGACTCTTAAGACTAAAAGAGAAAGATACACACATACACAGATGGGACCTGAAGAAAAACCAAGGGGACTTAATAGGAAAGAATCTAGCTTTCTTCCATCCCCAGCAAAGGCTCTCTTACTAAATGGAGCTGGACTCATGATTTAGAAGTAACTAACAGAAGTGTTTTTATTTACGCTCATGATGAAAACAGGTATAGGACAGGTTTAGGACTGAATATCATGCTTACAGGGTAAAACAGCTGATACTATAAAAACAGGCCCAAGTTATTCTACATAGAGCTTGTGAGGGTCTTCCCAGTGACAATGGGTTTTCAGATCAGGACTAAGAGTTCCTATGTGCATCATTTGAATAATCTGTTTAAAGACAGGTAATTCAAGGAAATGTCAATGGTACTCAATTAGATGTGCATAACTCCTGCAGTATTTCTTCCTCCTCCTCTGACTCCCATACTGCTTCTCACCCCTTTTCCTCATTTCCCTTCCTAGGTCTCAGCCATGCCAGTGTACACCCAGAGGTTTGACTCAATACTGATTAAAAAAGAAAGAAAGAAAGAAAGAAAGAAGTTTCTTGTTCTTATCTGGCATTAACTTAATATGTGAACCCCTTCTGGGCAAAGCCTGTCATTTCTCTGTACCCAAAGGGTACAGACCTTCTTATAGAAGGCACTAGGCACTGGTTGATATCTTGATAAAAGAAGACATTTTATTTTACTTTATTTTTTTCTGGCTGCTGGCCAGTATGCAGATCTGAACCCTTGGCCTTGGTGTTATCAGTATTTTAAATCACAGTAAAGCCAATATAATTATCAGACTACTAATAAAATATTTCAGTTTTTAAGTCTAAAAACACACCAAACATTCTGCTTCCATCAAAGAATACAAATGAACAAAAAAAGATGAAAAGCATTTAATCAGCAAATTTAACCATTCCCACTACACAAGACATCAGTACTTTCTTACAATTACTTCTTCCCAAAATTATAAAGGCCTTCTACCAGACATTTTTTCTAGTAATTTCCTTTTGAATTTGAGAAGGAAATTGTACTGAAATCTATGTTTCCTTTAAGTCAAATATTGAGATGAAACTTTATTATCTATTGCTAATAATTTTGGTTCTATGTAAGTTAAGAGTAGGTTATCCTCTAACAAACCAAGAAAAAGGAATAGAGGAAAGCATAAAATAAGAATGCATAAATAAATCTAAATATACAATCATAAGAATAAGCAATCATAAGAAATACAAATTGACTAACTTTGCAGGTTTAAAAAAAAAAGTTTGTCAAACTAGAGAAAACCCATTATATGCTAATTAAGAGACACATCCAAACATATGGATAAACAAAGGTTTTTAAAAAGTAAAAGAGTAGAAAAAGAGTAGGTAAGTGCTAAATAAAAGGAAGCTGATATGACATAATGAGACAAAACGGACAATGCCACAACAAGTGTTACCAGAGGTAGAGGTCCCCTCCTGATGATAAATGTTGAATTCATTCTGATGACATATTCTACACTTAACATGAGCAACCTTGATACCAAAGCCAAACAGTGACAGTACAAGAGAAAAAATTACAGGGCTATTTAATTTATTATCATAAATAGCAAAGTCCTAAACAAAGTATAGTATCAACAAACCCAACAGAGCAATGTACAGAGGGTTTTTAGGGCAGTGGAATTACCGTGATACTACAATGGTGGATACATGTCATTATACATTTGTCAAAACCCATTGAACATCCCTAATGTAAACTATGGATAATGACATGGCGAGGTGCATACATCAATTGTAATAAACGTGCCACTGTGGTGCAGTACGTCCATAATGGGGGAGGTTTTGCATGTGTGTACACACAGAACTTTCTGCATTTTCTGCTCAATTTTGCCATGAACCTAAAACAACTCTAAAAAAATCAAGTTTATTACTTAAAAAAAAAAAGTACATCATGAGCAAGTTGGGTTTACCCCAACAATGCAAGGTTAGTTTACTATTACAAGTGTATTAATGCAATTCATGTAATTCACTGAGTTAGCGAATTAAAAGAAAATCATCGCAATGGATGCAGAAAAAATATTTGACAAAGTTCAACACACACATAATAAAAGTTCTAACTAGGAATAGCAGAGAATTTCCTTAACCTGGAGAGGACACCTTCCAAAAATCTTCATCAAATATCATTCTTAATGGTGAAAATTAGAAGGATTCATTTTTAAGTCAGAGCTGTAATTGCTTCTATTTATCACTGTAACTGGAGATAATAACCAGCAACATAAAGAAATACAAGGACTAGAATGGAAAAAGATTAAAGGACTGGAAAGGAATAATAATAAAAAAAAACCACCTGAGATAATTTACGGAATACTAATAAGTAATTACATTAAAATTACCAACTCTTCATCAAAGAACCTCTTAAAGAAAGTAAAGGTAAACTACACACCAGGAGAGTAGATCTGCCACACATATAATGGGCAAAAGACATAATTTTAAAAATTCCCAAAAATCAGTTAGAAAATTGGACAAAAGACATAAACAGGCACTTCACAGACAAAAAAACAGTAAAAGATGCTGTTTCATTAATCTGGAAAATACAAATTAAAACCACAATAAGACAACATCTGACAACTACCAGACTGATAAAAATGTACACACCTGACAATATCAAGTTCTGACAAAGATAAGGAAAAACAGGAACTCATACTGCAGGAGTAGAATTAGTAAATTCACTTTGAAAAACAATTTAGATTTGTTCAATAAAGTTGAAGTACACATATTTTACGACCTCAGTTACACTCCTAATTACATATTCTACAGAACCCTTCTTTAGAGAAACATGTTCTATACTAGTATTTTAAGATGAATACCATGTGCAGTAGTCATTCACCTTAGTTTTATGTCTGACACATGTTATATTAATTTGGTATGTAATTAAATTTTCATAATAAAATAAAACACACACCCAAAAAAAGTTTTAAAAAATTCTTACCATCATATATAATATAGTAAAAAATATTATTTGACCTAGAGTTCAGACTATTGCTAATTGCATAAAATAAATTGACCTGTATTGCATAAGAAGACAGTTAAAATCATACAGATTATTTTAACCTGCCTTGCTCCTTTCACTGAAACAAGTCTAACCAAAGGGTTAAAGGTAAGGAAGTAAATGCTATTAATTATTCTTCATGTTACAGAGTACCCATCTATGAGCTTACAGTTAAATGCTTTTCCTAAAATTATTTCCAGGTGGTTCTGGGAATTTGTAAATCTTCCACTGCTGTCACTCCTATTTTGTTGCCTATTAGGCAACTCTGTGGTTTAAAGATTGTGAAATTTTGCTCTGGTTCATCACACAGTTTGAACTTTCAAAATGACTAACAGCAAAAACGATGAGATTAAATATTTACATTTAAAATACGTACTGTTAATACCAATGAAAAAAATTTTATAACCAAAAAATAGAAAATACTAATCTGAAAATCTCGATCCTCAGATTTTAGACTTGACTTAGTATTTGACAAACAGCACTACATGAATTAATCAAATCACTGTCCTTTAGTATCTGCATATAACATTAATGTTTCATATCTTTAAATAGTTTACATTTGAAAAATGTCACTTCTAATAAAAAAAGGTACTTAAAATATTCTGGAAAAACTATAGTGAAAATATGAAAGCTGTTAAATTAGTACATTATCTGTTCAGTATGTAAACTCCTAAGAGCTTACAATCTATCTACCTAAATACCCTTTAAAGAGTGCAGGCAGAGCTTAGAAATTCCTGGGCTGACCACTACTCTTGGCCAAATGAGTTGTGGCCTCTGTCCATTAGCCCCTGACTTATCTTTCTCTAAGAGTCTGCTGAAACAAAATCCATCAAGGCTTTCAATGCCCAAACTCACACCCTCTCCATTTCCTTTCTGAATCCATCCACTGACCTGGCATTAGCCTTACACGGCTTTGTTCTTTCTGTCCCTGACATATCCTCCAGTCCACCTCTATCTTGTAAACTAAACTACCAGTGGAAATGGTTCTCCATAATTAGCAAACTCAGTTATATCCTCAACCTCTTCTCAAAGCATTACCTCAAAATCTTAGCTGTTACGAACTTTCCTCTGAGGATATCAGCTGTCCTACTACACTCTCTCAAACACTAGATATTTATTCCCTATCCCCCAAGGTCCTTCAATGACTTGGCCAATCCATTTCCTTAATCCCAGGACCCTGTCATACCCACAAACTGGCACATCTGAAATCACTACTTCAAAAATCACATTGCATCACTACAACCCCCAACCACAACCCCCAACCTTCCAGTATGTATCTTTAACTACTCTATGTGTGTTCTCTGGTCGTGGATCTCTATCCCAATCCATCAGATTTCTTTTTGCTCTACACTCCCCTCCTTCCCAGCCTGAACTTCAACAAATTTATCATACTCTAAACTCTTCTGTTCATCTGCCTTTCATTGTATTCATCTATAAAAACCCTACATGGCACCAACTATTCATTTTCTCTGATCTCCTACTGTCCATGAGCCTCCCTCAAGATTCCTTAAGTACCTGAGTGTTTACCATGTATCAGAGACATAGCACTTAATGCTCTGTATTTTAACAAGTTGCTGACTTATCACAAAATGTCTATTACAAATGTTCAACAAATATTTATTGAGTCTCCTAAGAAGAGAAAGGGAACTATTCTAAGCTCTGAGAATTCAGTAGTGAACAGGATCAGAGGAGGTCCCCACTCTTGTGAAGCTCTTATCACAAGACAGACAACAAAAAAGTAAATGAATGAGAACCTGACCCAGTGATAAGCACTATCAAGAAAATAAAACAGGGTAACTTAACAGCAAGTGTCTAGTCAGTGGGCTTTTGGTGTGGGTAGAATGGGGGAGGTCATCTATTTGAAAGCTTTCTCAGAAACACACTGAAATCTACAATACCTTCTCCAACCCCCAAAAGAGAAGCACTCAGGCTCCTTCTGGACCTTAAACTGACACAGCCCCAATGAGAGTGCCAAACCAACTAAACATAGCATCAAAAACAAACAAACAAAACCCTATTCTACTACAGGAGTTAGGAACTGACTATTGTAGTAAAGGAGAATCACACACGTCCACTTAATTTTCTATGCAATAGAAAGAGTACATGATCAGCAGTATGCCCATGATCAAATGTAATCCCAAGAACTATAAACTTCAGCTGGTTTGAGTAATTTTTTCAGCATGTGTGCCACATGGATTACAAAATGCCTAAATTTTCCACCCCTACTTGTATCCACAACCTTTGCAATGTGAGTTTGCAACTCCTCCCATCAAAAGACGGAGTTCTCTACTCCTTGAATCTGAGCTGGCCTCATGACTATCTTTGGCCAATAGAAAGCAGTAGAAGTGATGCTGTCCCAGGTCTGAGCCCAGGCCTGAAGAGACCTTGAGAGCTTCTGCTCCTGTGCTTGTCAGAGAGCAAGTCTGGTCTAGCCCACTAGAGGATGAGAGACCATGTGAAAGAGAGCTGAGTCATTCCCACCGTCCCAGATAAGGCCATCCTAGACCAGCCAAGAGCAGCAGAACCTCTCACCTGACCAGCTGATCTGAGACAAGAGCAGGCCCAATAAGAAACTAGAGGAATTGCTCAGACAACCCAGGGGAGTATGTGCAGTAACACACAGTTACTGTTTTAAGTCACTGAGTTTTTGGATGGTTTTGTTATACAGCAGTAACTGACACAGTAAGATCATAATTATTCACATCTTTTCAACTCTGATAATCTGTCACTTTTATCCATCAATGTGTTTGAGGAATTGAAGCCAATGATTGTGAAATATTTTAATTTCAGGGTCTTCACCTGTGATGAGGCTTAAATAGCAGGCCAGACAGGAATTGTTACATACAGAAAATACTTAGAACCCCATCAAAGGATTTTACTTCTCCTACCAATAATACTGCTTGATTGCAATTTAGAACTTCTTTTTGAGAATCTTCTGAGAAAGAAACAGCAGCTGGACTGAACATTTACAAGAATAATGGGGTGGGGGAGGCCTCTGACTTGATATTGTAAAAATCCAGATTATTAGGTAAGTGTTCAAAAGGACTTGGGATTCCTCTGTATAAGAAAAAAATAAGTAGTTGATTTCCTTGTCCTTTCATCATTCTTTTCTGAAATTCTCAGCGTGAAGTATTTCTGAGAAATGCATCTGTTTTACCAAATTCACAAAGGAATTTCATTTCTTTTTTGCATAGTCTTCTACCTCCTCCAAGAATTTAAGTAACTAAGTTTTTGAAAGTAGATATAATAAGTATAATAAGTATACATGCTAACTCCCCTTCCCACTCATCTGGGTAAGCATAAAAGGTTTACTGATTTCAACTGGACTAGGCCTGTCCTTCTGTCTACCCTGTGGGGTTGTTCTGAGAATCAAATGAGAGGGAAGGAGAGAAGAGGGTTCAGAAGGAATGTGACCCTGATTGGCCCATCGCCCACAGTTCTTAGTTGCAGCCTACTCAAGCCACTACTGGTCATGCGCTCTGCCTGTGCCAGTCAGCAGTGCGTGGCTGAGAGTGCCTGTTTTCCAGCACTTTTGCAGAGCCTGAGCATTAATGTATTTAAAATACTTCAAAGCTATGTATTTACACAGATGCAAACCCAATTTTCTTATTTTACTTTTCCTTCTCCCACCCGCCCCCTTTACTGGTAATAATTTATCCTACAGTTAAATTCATTCATTTCAAAAAAATAATAAAATATCTTTTCAAATATCAGCAACACCTATATTCAAAATTGCCTTTTCATAGTCACTCCTGGGTACACTATATCATATACTGCCTTCAGTATTCTCTCCTTATACTTCAGTTCCACCCACATACACAAGTGTCCTTAACGTTACACTGCCTTGAATTCTTCACTCCTGGAGAATACAGTCAACCTAGGTCCTGCCTTTTATCTACAACCTTGAACAATAGGCTACTTTACTCTTTAAAGAAAGTTCTTCTTAGTACCACTGTCTGGGCATTTCACAAAGAAGCTGATTTCTAATTCCTATATCAAAGGACTTTCTTAAATAGAAAACAGCATTTTAAAAACCAAATATGTGCATTATTAAATGTACACTACACCATCATCAACACTTATTATTACAGTTCCTACCTTAAAGAGGTGTAAAATCTACATGAAATGAAGACTTAAAATGAGACTGAAGAGTATCCTTTTATATACCCAATATCAAGAACTTGCAAAACAAATACCCATGTACAGTCATGCACTGCTTTAACAACAGGAATATATTTTGAGAAATGCACCGTTAGGTGATTTCGTCGTCATGTGAACATCATAGAGTGTATTTACACAAACCTAGATGGTATAACCTACTACACACCTAGGTAATACGGTATAGCCTACTGCTCTGACCACCATCATATAAGAGGTCTGTTGTTGACTAAAATATCTCTACGCAGTGCATCACTGTACTTCATATCTACACTATCTTTCACAGTTTTTCAAAGTTCGTTCAAATAACTTAACTCATAACATCATAAGCCTATAAAATAGGTAAGACAAGAATTATCCTTTTCATTTTACACAAGACAAAACTAGTACATAACATGATCAATTTTGATCATAGTAATATGGCTAACAAAACAAATACAGCCAAGGTCTGACCCATAGCTATTTTCTACTTCATTATAATATTCAGTGCCCACGGGCTTATAAAGATGCATACTGTGGTCATAGAACAAAGAGCATGCTCTTCCTGGCAAATCTAACTGGCCTGAAAGGGACCTAAATCACATTGTGCTCTGAACTCATGATTTCCCAAGTGGGTGGCACACTAGACTTTCCACTGGATTGCAGGAGAAAATATTTAGCACCCCTACTCACACTTACTTTTATCACAATAAAATAAGAAGAAAAAAGCTTTACTAATATGTAAGACATAGACTGACAGCAATATATGTATGAGGGGTCTTCAAAAAGTTCATGCAAAGATTCATATTATCTTTTAATTCCATTTTCCCATGAACTTTCTGAAGTACCCTTGTACATAATTTATAAATAAATATACACACCACACTCATACTTGAGGGTATATATGCACAACTTCTTACTTGTAGGGGTATATACTCAAAAACTTACTTATGAGGGTGCACAACCAAAATATTCTAGAGATCTCTACTAAGCTAACTGGCCTAGACATCAAAAATACAAATAAATATATAACATAAATAATTTTTTAAAAACTCGACAGAAAAAAAATACATGTAGCAAGCAACTCACAGAAGAGATTCAAACAGGCAACAAATATTGGAAAAGATGCCAAAGCAGACTGAAATCAGGAACACACAAATTCAAATAAGCAGATACCATTTTGCACCGATTACCCAAAATTTAAGTAAGGTAACAGCAAGTGCTGACAAAGATAAAAGAGATGGATAATCCTACACAATGCTGATGTGAGGATAAAACGGTAAAGATTTTTTGGAAGAAAGTTGCCTAATAATAAAGCACAAATTAATCTGAATATGACTGGCAAATGGCTCCAATAGTTGATTCAACCCTAATTTCCAAATGAGTTTAGGAAGTGAATGTTATCATTTGGGCCTTTTTGATTCATTATGAATTCCATTTTGCACAATGTGTCATATTACTTTTGTGGGGATTTATTGTCATCCATAGCCTTACTGAAAAATACTGTTTTTCATTAATCTTGCAATTATGCGTTTAAGCATTTCAATTTTCTTGGACCCCACTTGTGGTGCTGAGCACGATTTCACTATATTTATTTAAAGTTATATACATATAGGGCTGGCCTGGTGGCGCACTGCTACAGTGCGCCACTTGGGAGCGCAGCGGCGCTCCCGCTTTGAAATGCTCAAAACAAAAAAGTTGGAGAAAAAGGAAATAATTGAAATATGGTCCCGGTCCAGTACGGGCGTGACACTGAGGGTTGCGATCCGTTGCCGGTCACGAAAAAAAGACAAAAAAGGAAAAAAAAAAAAAAAAAGTTATATACATACAGCCTAACACAGCAATTCCACATCTAACAACTATTTTACTAAGATATTTGCATATGAACACAAAGTTTACATGTATGCTCACTACAGCACTTTTAGAAATTGAGAAAAAAAATGGAAGAAACTAAATGTTCAGCAATAGGAGTATAGTTAAATACGTAATTACAGCATATTTTGCAGCTACTGAAAGAACAGCAATTGAAAGAACAGGTCTTTGTGGAAAAGACCTAAGATATTTATTACATAAAATAGAAAAGTTGAAGAATACATATAGGACAATCCCAGTTTTGTTAAAATATATACAATATACTATATTTATGGAGAGGCATATAAATGCAAAGAAAGGAAAGTAGAGGACAGACACTAAACTGCTAATACTTACAAACCTCCTTGGGAGCAGAGTATGGTGTGGGAGTCTACACCACAGAGTGTAGATAAAAGATGACTCTACACCACTGTATAACAAGGGATAGGAATGTTTTCCTGTGTCTCCCTTGCAATGCAGAGGATTACAATGGCTACTTTTACTCAGATGTTGTCACTCATAATAACTCCTTAAATCACAAGAGTTAATCGAAAGGTTAAGCTGACAGTTCAGTCAAGCACTTAAAATCACACATGCTCACACAAATACATATAATATATGTGACATATCTATCTACCTACCCACACACATGACCCAGGGCACTACTATCTTGATCACTAGTATAGGTTCTTCGATCCTCATGTATAAACTTTGCTACAGTTTGTCACTTAGCAATGGGAAATAAGAGTCCTGAAATACAGGTATTTTACAAACTAATCTAGCATAAGATACCAATTACTGATATCATACTACCAACTGTACTGTCAATATGAAACCAGAATAAACAAAAGTTTAAGACTCAATTTACTCAAGTATTCAAATGTTTTTAAAATATTTGGGCTTGCATGCAGGTTCATGAATTGCTTTTATTTTTTAGGTTTCTGGCTTTATAATAAACATTCACAGATATTAAATTAGAAATGGTAAAAACACACCAGTATACCCAACTCCTCACCTAAATCTTTGCATACATCATGAATTTACCTAAATTCGTCTGAATACAGTACTCTAAACAGCTATTGCTAATCAATCAGAGTTGCAATGCCAGCTGAAACTTATTTATCACCTCTGGTAGTCCATTACACTAATGGTCTGCAGTGACCCCCCCCCCCCCCCCCCCCCCCCCCCCCC
>NW_007726539.1:219432-234161 GCF_000696425.1 Galeopterus variegatus | reverse complement strand
AAATGGTTTGCAGTGCCCCCCCCCCCCCCCCCCCGACTTCCAGTATTCAACCCATGTGTAGTCCTCCTCCCACTTTTCACTTTGGCCTTCAGCACATGACTTGCATTAGCCAACAAAACATGATCAAGCATGATGTAAGCAGAAGTTTTATGAGCACCTGCAAATTGTGGCTTGTCCTCTTGGGATGATTATTCCTAGAAGCGAACTACCATGCTATAAAGAAACTGGAGATAGACTGCTAAGTGATGAGAAGCCCTGAAGAGAGAGACACTGGGTGTTCCAAGCTCCAAGTTCCAGAGAAATGCAGCTGCACAAGTGTCCTTAGTTGCACCACATGGAACAGAAGAACAGAACAGCTCAGCCCAGTCAACTCACAGAAAGGTGAGAAAATAAAAATCACTGTTTAAGCCACTAAATTTTGGGGTAGTAATTTATGTAACAACAGACAAATGAAAGAGTAATCCCTGTTCCAAAACATCTAAATCACTAATAACAATCCACACAGATTCTCCACGAGTTACCTTTAAACCATCTATTCAATCAAGAGCATTTATTCCAAGTATGCAGATATAGTCCTTATCTGCAGTTTCACTTTCTGCAGTTAACAGCACTCTGAAAATATAAATTTGAGAGAGAGAAACCACATTCACATAACTTTATTACAATATATTGTTTGTTCTATATTACTATTAGTTGTTAATTTCTTACTGCACATAATTTATAAGTTAAACTTTATCAGAGGTATGTATGTATAAGAAAACACTGTGTGTGTGTACTATCCCCAGTTTGAGGCATCCACTGGAGGTCTTGGAACGTATACCCCAAGGATAAGCAGGGACTATGGTACACATCTTCTAGAGGGCAATGTGGCAAAATGTTAGGTAATGAACCTTTAAAAAAGCTCATATCCTAGGCCGGCCCGGTGGCGCACTGCTACAGTGCGCTGCTTGGGAGCGCGGCGGCGCTCCCGCTGAGGGTTCGGATCCCACGTACAGACCGGTTCCCGCTCACTGGCTGAGTGAGGTGCGGGCGCAACACCGAGGGTTGCGATCCCGTTGCCGGTCCCGGTCCGGTACGGGCGTGACACTGAGGGTTGTGATCCGTTGCCGGACACGAAAAAAAAAAAAAAAAAAAAAAAAAAAAGCTCATATCCTTTCCCAATAATTCTAATTCTAGGAAATAGACATGCATATAAGAAATGTTGATATAAAAACTTTTCTCATGGAAGAAAGTTAGAAACAATAGAGCCATCTAGAAGTAATGATTAAACTATCATATATTCATAAGACAAAACATCATAGTTATTAAAAATCCTCTACTGAATAAATATATAATGACATGAGGACACAATATAACTTTAATGAAAACAGTATTCAACACAGTATTATCAATAAAACTCTAATATTTAAAAATATATATTCATGTAATTATGCATTTGTACCAAAATATTAGTATAAATTCTGTGCATAAAAGAACTGAGAGTGATTATTTTCCCTATCTTTATACTCTTCAGTATTTTCCAAATGTTCTACAATAAAAATGCCTTACTTCTAAACTGTAATAAGAAAAAAATTTTTAACACTATAAAACAGGTTAGAAAAGAAGCATACATAGTAAACATACATTCTTATTATTTGATCTGGAATCATTCTCTGATATTTCTTTACTAACTTTAAAAAAATGCCATAATAATCAAAAAGACAAATACTGGCAAGGGTGTGGAAAAAAGGGTACCCCTATATATTGGTGGTGGGAATGTAAATTGCTGCAGCCATTATGGAAAACAGTAGGGAAGCTCCTCAAAAAATTGAAACTACCATATGACAGAACTATAATATGATCCATCAATCTCACTTCTGGGTATATACCCAAAGGAAATGAAATCAGCAGCTCACAGACATAGCTGCACTCCCATTTCACTATAGCATTACCGACAATAGCCAAGATAAGAAACAACCTATATGTCCATCAACAGACAATAGATCAAGAAAACATGATAGACTATTACTCAGCCTTTAAAAAGGAGATCCAACCAAAACATGGATGATGAACCTGGAGATATTATGCTAAGTGAAATAAGCCAGACAGAAAAAAAATACTGCATGTGGAAGCTTAAAAAAAAAAAAAAGTCAACTGCATAGAAACAGAGAGTAAAAGCGGCGGCAGGGGTTGGGGGGAAAGGGGAAAGATAGGTCAAAGGCTACAAAGTTGCAGTTATGTAGGATGAATAAACCTAGAGATCTAATGTACAACATGAGGATTTAGTTAATAATGTATATTGGAAACTTGCTGAGAGTAGACTTTGGGTGCTCTTATACAGACACACACACAAAAAGGGTAACTATGTGAGGTGATGGGTATGTTAATTTGCTTGACTATGGAACCATTTCACTATGTATAAATATTTCAAAACATCATGTTATACACCTTAAATATATACAATAAAAAGCTATCATTTTTAGAATGCATCTATATTCTGTGATAGAACAGCTTTTCCAAAATAGATGTAGTATAGCGATGAATTCTCAACAGAGAAAAAAATTTATACTAAGTTTAACATGTTATTTTCCCTATATCATCTCTTTATACTGTGAAAATTGGGTAAGGAGTTCTTTATTTCTGCTCAAAATCTTGTCATACTGTCCCATTTTACTGAGATTTAAATTTTAGGTTGAACAGCTTTATAATAAATATTTAATAACCTACCATAGCAGAGTGAGGTTTCTACCATAGTGAGGTTCTACTGCCACTTCTGCTTAAATGGGTTCCTCAGCCTCCCTTGCTCAGCAGCCAGTCTAGAATTGGCTTCTACCCGTTCTTCCTCAAAGTTTAACACTTTCTCTTCATTCTCCCAGGTCCAAACATGAACCATCCAGAATATCTTCCACTATTCCCTCTGCAGTGTAAAGCAAAAAGCTTCCTTGCAGATCACTGGTACCATCACTTTTCTCAGAAGTTTACAGATACTCAGGTTCACTGTCTTCTGGCCTTTAGGCATTTTACACCATGTTATAAGGAAGAGCAAGCACCCCAAATACCTATGGTGAATTAAGCTTTCCTCTCTAACCTCATGCTTCTGGAGGTCTTGCCAATATTACTATCTTGGCTCCAGCCAAGGACAGACAATGACTGAAGCCTAGCAGGCCAGTGTCTGTTCTGGCAATGGGCATGTAATCCAAGGTGGTCAAAATCCCTGTCCAAGATTTTTTTAGTTGGGACTGGAGAAGAAACCTCATCTTTTGGGTTAAAAACCTAAAAGTGTATAATTCAGAGCTGAAGGCAACCATTTTTCTGGGTAAGTGAAGAAAAGCTTTCTGCAGAGAAAAAAAAAAAAAATAGATGAATGAAAGCCTTGAAGAATTAATTTGTGTCACTCCTGAAATTAATGTGTAAATAAAGTCTCCTTTTTGCTTATACTAGTTGGCTTCGGTCACTGACATTTACAACAATAATTAAGTCCTGACTAGATAATAAGTGAGAAGGCAAAAAAATGCCCTGGGATGTTCAGATTTAGGTAAAGAGATTTCTGTTACAATCTTTTCTAGGTCTTCATTTCAAATATCTAACTGCCCGTTATGATCTGGGCACTGGAAACAAAGATGACTGTGAGACTGTCTCTGCCTTCAGAGAGCTAATAGTTGAGAGGGATGATCTCTTGGCTGCTTCTGAAGTTAATGGCCACTTCAGAGAAGAATTCCCAAATTGCTCAGAGGCCACTCCTAAGTGACCAAGGAGTTTCCCAAGTGGCTCGAAAATGTCTATCACCTGTAGCTCATGAGGACCACTTTCTATTTCTCTCAGATTCCTATTGGACACCTATCAGTATTCTAACATTTGATCTACATTCAGTTTTTCCATACTATTCACAATAGTACAGACTTCAGTAATATCTCCTTGTTTTCCTGAAACCACGGTAGTTCAGCTCAAGAATGAACTGTAAAAGTTTTCAAATGGAAATGGGATGGTCAGTGGCAAAGTCCAGGTGTTGGCTTCCCCAGAGGCCTCAAAGGACTCTGCATTATCTTGGCCTTATCCTGGACTAGACCTCTAAGAAGATCCTGTCTCTCAGAGTGGAATCACATAAATCAAACTCGAGAAACAGTTCATTTACTAATTCATATCAAGATAGATAAATATCACACGGACAGAGTACTTAAATTTCACAAAGAGCCAAATTATAAGGCTTCTGAATAGCATAGAATTAGGTTTCAATTAACACATATTTATTGCAAATCTTCTATGAGAAAGGCTTAGACTAAGGTACTAAAAACACGGCACTGAATAAGATCACTTTTCATGAAGCTTACCTACCATATGGAGTATGGGGAAACAAGGTATTAAACAAATGTTTTCTTGATGCTAACATGCACTTTTTAAATATATTAATGTTTCTGAAATAAGGATCAAGAAGTCTATTTAATATGGTCATGTCTCACTTTTTCTTCCGTGAAAGGTTATTAAGTCAATGGTGTAATTTATAATCACTGGCAGCTTAAAAGAAATATGGTAATTATACGATTAAATATTTAATCATAATCCTTTTAAGTACTAAGGAGAAATACAAGAAGAAAACCTGGTAGGGGACAGAACCTAGTCTTGAGCAGGCTCCATTAGCCCCCAAAATCTCTTAACACAGCAGTCACAGTGACCCTTGCAAAGGGCGGAGTCAGACCATGTGTCTCCTCTGCTCAGACCTGCAATGTTTCCCATCCCCCTGAGTAACAGCCAGAATCCTTACATCAACCAATGAGGCCCACACACAATCTGGTCCCATTATTTTTCAAATCCTTTTTCTCCAAACCCATTCCTTATCATTCCTCTCCTGATCTTCCCAACCCTACTTTGTTTTTTTTTTCTTATAACATTTATATATTCTCACATACTATGAAATGTACTTGTTTGTTTACTTTGTCTGACATTCTGTCCCCCCCACATCCTACTCCACAGAATGGCAGAGTTTTTTGGTCGATTTTGTTTACTGACATATCCTAACCACTAAGGCACATAACTATGAGTTCAAAATGTATTGAAGAGAATTGTAAAAGAACGTACTGCGACTGAAATAACCACCAAAATCACTTAGCTAAGTGCTCTCTATTGTACAGTAAAAACCAACTTCTATCACAGCTTTCTTCTTTTGCTAAATTTCCATACCCCATCACCCCCACACACCCAAGTCTTTCTTTAGATATGGCAACTTTTTCACTCAGGCTGTGGCCCAATCTCAAGACCAGGAAGCTATTTATTCTTCTTCTTTCAAGTGACTTTGCACTGCTCCGTTCTTATCCACTCTGTGAGGGTTCAGAGCTTAACTTTCTATGTTTGTGAGAAAGGCCTCTCCCAGTAACCCCCATATTGGGCCAAGGCTCTCAATATATGTAGTCAAAACATTACGTATATTTCACAGCATTTATCATAGTCAATCACTGTATATTTTTGTGATTATTTTATTACTGTGTCTCCTACAAATTCAACTACAAGCTCCTTGAGTAGGATCCTTGTCTGTTTTACTCATAAAGCCTAAAGTACTCGACACACAGTAAATAGTGTTTGTTGATAATTAGATGGATGAATATGAAATTCCCAGCTTAGATCTATATACAGGTAGACGGTCACTTAGGTAGCTGAGATAGGATTTTGGGGGGAGATGGGAGATGTGTTTTGTTGTTTGTGAGGGAAGGATAAAAGATAATGTTGGTAGTTCTTTGTAAAGGCCAGATTTTAGACCTAAAATACTATTTCCTCTAACGATAAGCAGCTTGAAAACAAACCATTATTAACATGTCCACCTAGGGCTTCTCCACTCCACCTACTCCCTTATTCTGGTCAAGGGTATCATCATCATTCTTGTAGTCACCAACACACAAAGGCTTTGAGTAGCTTCTGACTTCTTTTTCTCTGTCAACCTCCTTGCTCAGCAAGCCTCCTAAGGACTGTCAACTCCTCTTTAATATCTTTGATCAATGGCCTCCCCTTCCCTTCCATTCCCGCTGTCACCAACTTTGTTCAAGCAACTAACTCCCAGATTAGGACAACAGACCAGAATTGGTCCTTTTGATTCCAGGTCTGCCCCTGTCTAATCCAAGCTGCCTATATTAAAATCTCCCTAAAAACCTGCACTTTATGTAATTAATGCTATACCAAAAAAAATCTGCAATGGCTTGCCTAGAAAATAAAAATCTCAGCCTAACATGTGAAGCCCAGACACAATATGGCTCCAAACAGTATTCCTAGGTTTACCTCCCATCATCCTAGTATGTTCTACATTAACATCACTTAACAGCACAATAGTTATCACTACTAATCTCACACATCTGTGTTCCCACCCCCATGAACTTAATAACGTACTGGTCATTTATATCAACCCATCTGAATCCCATCCATATCCCCTGGCCTAGCTCAACTCCTACCTTTTCCTTAAGCCCTTCCAGGACAGCTCAGCTAAGTTGTCTCTTCCTCCTCTGAATTCTTATGACAACAACTAACAGTATCATTTTTTACACTTTTAACTCCAACTTACACATATACATATATACACACACATATATATATAACTCTTCACCATTAACCCCAACTTATACTTACCTGTTATAGAAAAATGAAAAGGCCTCAAGAGAAAAGCATTTGCCAACAAATATTAAGAAACTCTACACTGTCTTTCATAGGACAGACAGAGGTGGGTGGACAGGGATGTTTATATTAGGATGGTCTCCAGGGCCTCCAACTCTTCCAGCCCTTTCTACCTTTTTCTATTCTTTACTTCCCCCTCTTCCTAAGGGGTCTATTCAAATTGGAGGGGGAAGGGGAAACCACTTGAGATACAGAGAAAGTGTTCTCAAAATGTAACCAGCTGAGTTGTGGGGACTCTACTTGTTCTATCTTAACTCCTTCAAAGACTAGGAGGCAGCAGCACCATCACAGATACCACTTATTTAGAGACTGTCTAGATGCCAGGCATTAAGCTGTATCACAAGGACAGAATACTAAGCAGGCCTGGTCCTGGAGCTAAAAAGAAAGAGAATGTGATTCCACAACAATGTCCACTGTGGCTGGAAGTCCTGGCACCCCAATCTTGAAACTCTGAATGCATTTTATGATTGCAACAGTTATTTATGATAAATTTTCCTAATCTGTCACAACACGCTGTACTTTTCCTTTATGAAGATGTCATTTTTAAATTACATGTTTGTTTCATTTATTGTTTTAATGTCTTTCTCCCACTAGACTGTAGGCTCCAGGAAGGCTGGCCATAGTTGTATGGTTCCCCATTGTATCCACAAGCTTCTAAAATAGTGCGTGGCATTCACTAGCTATTCCTGAGTGAATATAAAGGAATGACCAAGTCCCAAGTCTGTGTTAATATAATACTAGGCAACAGGTTTTTAGAGGGTTAAAAAAGCTTTTGTTTGTGAGTTGGTCTACTAACCTAGCCACCACACATGCTTTATGACAAAATATACCTCTAGTCCCAAGCAACCAACTTATGAAGGAACACATATTGTAAGACCTGCTTACACTACCTTGTACTTTTAGATATAGAGAGACTTTAGCCCAGAGACTTTAATTGGACTGCTAGTGACTAATGATGAAGCTGTATGACCTACAATAGGTCTTTGACCTCTCTGACCTTCGGGTTCATCAGAAGAAAAAGGAAATTACTAACAAAAGGCTATTGTGAGGATTAAATGAGTTTAATGCTATATTGAGGTGACTTGCACTAAGTCCATGTTCTCCACATCATCTACCCATTTTAATACACTGCATATTTTTCTATTACACACTCCCTGAAGTTTGAAACCATGGCTCATAGTTGTATAGTACCTAATGAATTACCATAATATGCTTTACACATGTAAGGAATTACATATTACAGTCCAAAACTCTTCTATTATGAATATGAAAAAGAAATACAATGTCCATTGTAAAGCTAGGCTAATGTAGGAACCCTGCCGATGTCGCCAAGTGTTTGGCTCTTTTCCCTGCCCATAATCCTGCCGACTGGGCCAATTATCGAGCTAGTGCTGGGTCTGGAGCTCACAGACCCCTCAAGCCTGTTCACAGACTGGGTCACAAACCCTTCACATGCCAGGCTGGGTCCCCGGACCCCTGACACACCAGGCTGGGTCACCACACCCCTTACACGCAGGTCTATGAGCTAGGCAATGGGCAAATAGGTCCTTGGAAGCCCGGCAGAGCGGCGGATGCCCGAGGAAGATGCTTGATGGGTCTGTGAGTTCCATACCCAGCCCTAGCTTGACATCCATGAATTGTTCTAAAGCATATCACTCTAGTAACCAAAATCTGATTATAATATTTTAGTACCAGAGTACAAAACAATTTTAAATTCTAAATACACAATACTATATTCTGATATTCTTATGGCAACTATTTAGGTTTCCCATCTTCATTCATGTTCTGAATTGTGATCTGTGAAGAAACATGCTTTTTCTCACTCGCAACTTCAAATAAATACTTCATACTAGAATTCCCTTTGTTGTAGGTAAGTTTGGAATTCTCAGCACACAATGAATCCAACTATTGCAGATACTGAAATGAAACCTCATTAACCAAAATCAAACACTGCTCTATTTGCATATCTGAGAAAAGTTCAACTTTCAGAAATTAAAATTTTAAGAAAAAAGCAGTATGAAAATATAACTTCACAAAATTTGCATACTATTTTACTACCTTGCAAGTATTATTTTGATCCCTAATCCTGCCACATAAAGCAATGACTTTTAAATAACCAGAAAAAAGTTGCTCACTATTCAGAGAGCATTGTTTTAAGATTTACTTGGCACTTTAAGTTAAGCATCTTAAAGCTTTAAAGCACAAAGGAATAGTCAATGAATCATCCATTTTAAGCTACCATGACCTGTCATTAGAGTCATTAAGCAACACTTTCAAGGTGTAAGCAGAAAGCTTTATAACTTTCAAATATGTAAGATTATCCTCTGTACTTCATGGGCTAAGTTATTTGATTTCTAGTAAGAATATGGAATATTTAAAGCTATATTTAAAATTCACTAATAATAATTTTCAGCATTCTTCCTAAAGATAAATGGCATGAATTAAGTTTTAAAAAGCAATATGGAAACTCAATAATCAAACTTAAACTCTGTACATAAGTATTTACACACACACATAATAAAATAATTTAGAGGCTGGCTAGCTTAGGGTATACTGAAAATTCCTTATCTCGGAAAAAATTAAAGGATTAAATAATCTTTAAGATAAATTATTTCCATGTATGTTCTACCATTTTTTTTGGCCAAATAGATATAAGATACTTTATGGATGTAAGATACATTCTCTATATTATATATTTTGTTACCTAACTGTAAACTTGTATTAAAGAAACAATTTCAAAGATTGTATAAAATAAGCTGATTATCCAACTCAAATCTATACAGCTCTTACTCTAATCAGGTCCTTTGTTGACATTAGCACTATTATCTGTTTCCATGAAGCTCTGGGGGGGAAAGATGTGTATACAAACATTTTACAAGGAAATGTAAGCACAAAACAGAAAGAAAGTACACACAACTCTAGTGCTACATACTTCACACTTATCTGTGGTTATGTATACAAAGCTTAAACAGAGAGAATAAAATCACTAAGGATGAAATCTAAATAGCTTTCTGCATTTTCCACTTCATTTCTTCTTGGCCTTATGAATTCATTATTTTCTAACATACTGTAAATTCCCAGAACAGTATAAAATTCAAAGTAATTTAGAAATGGGACAAAAATTACTAGTAGGATTTTCCAGCTAGCCTAATTTAAAGATTGAATAAATACTGAGCTCCAAAATCTTTAAGGTCAACACCAGTCAAGCTCTTAGGACTTCCTCACTCCAATGCTCTTTCCTTTACTAGCTACAGAGATGCAATTGTCAATACCAAAATATTATCCAAAGATAAATTCTTTATTGCAATCAACCATTTTGAACAACAACAAACATTCATTCAGGAGAGGAATAAGTTGAGAGTTAAATGTGTAGAACTTCACTTAGGAACAAAGTAGAAACAACTCAAGTTATTTAGGTCTCCCTTCTTGCTATGGGAGCCTCCCAGAATACAGGATTAGGAACATCCAGAGGGCCAACATGTCTTTTCTTGGCCTTTCTACCTTCCCTCCTCCCATGTGAACAAAATCCACCTTGCTCACTCTATCACCTCCTTTTCTTAGAATGTGATCAATAACCTCCTTTCTTCATCTAATAAAAAAAGCAACACTGAAAAAATATATCCAGCAACATTAGTCACTTTCCTACTTCAGACTCCTATCTTTTCCTCTACTCTGAACATTCTAAATATAGTTCATGTTCCTGCTGTTTCTCATCACGCTGTCTCTGCAGACTATAAGTTCTAAACGCATGTTTATGTTATTTTATTATGTGGTGTGACAATGGGAATAGTAATTCTCCCGACCACCTCCATGATTAAAAGCATTCTATACATTGTAAAGTAGTGCCCCTATCATATCAGAATGATAAAGCATCCCTAATCACTCATAACAATACAAGCAAGTAAAAAGTTTCTAGGAAAGTATGGCCTACATTAGGAATGTAATCTGGAAAAAATAATTAGTCTTCTGACATAACCCAGAAAGGTAAAGCAATAGCATCTAACATTCAGGAAATCACACATTTGTCAATCGTTAGTTTACTTAGAAGTTTAATACATGTTTCTGTAATATGCTTAGGTTTAGAACTAATTACTTTCATAATATAAATTATTTACTGCTACTTTTGGACACAATTATTGGCTGTCTATTAATACATGATTAAACCCACTAGTTTAAAAATGTCTCCTGAATAAAGTAAAATTATTGCAGCTTTCTTAATATTATCCTAATTTTCCTGAGAAACTTACTTAAGTATGGCACTCAAATAAGATTCCAATTTGTTTAAGTCAACATAGAATAAAATCTAATCAAAATGTCTAGTAAAACAAAAGAAAACTCAAAGGCTTTCTGACAGCTTAGTTCTAAATTAAAACATACATATTTTCAGCCCACAAAGAATAACATTTTGTACTGTCAAATAAACAATCATCCAAGAATGTACACATTGAAATTAAAATATTATTGAGAATTGAAGTCTTACCTCTGTTCTTATAAGATCAGCTAAGCTTAACGTACAGTAGTTGAAATTACACTGAATAAATAAAATGAACTGAAAAAACTGTCTTTCTTCATAACATCAATACTACATCCCCAAAAAGAAAGCATCCCTTTTCATGGCAATGCAAACTCACTTTAATTCAGGATGAAAATAACCACTAGAAAAATACTTGGTGACTGCACTTTACTCAAGTCTATTTTTTTAGGCCAACTAATAATGTACAGCACAATCTCCAACTAAAAGATTTAACCAAAAAAACAATCCAGAGGAGGACCACACGATGCAACCACTCTGTTCCTGTATCTTATTTCTGCTTTCTCTATTTCTATATCCAAAAGCAAGCATTCCTAATACCTATAAATAATCCCTTGACATTTACATAAATGTACTTCTAAAAAAACCTAAAGAAATATACAAGTAATTATAATTTAGTGGAAGTATGGTATGATCATAAAAACTGTCACTTAATGAAAATAACTTACTAGGGCCGATGAAATAAGGGAAATTTTACATAGGTATCTGTTATTATTAATAAACTTTGGAGATCTTAAACCAATCTTGTATTTAAGCATTCTCTTTCAAGACTCAGTTCCTTAAAATTAAACATTTTTTAAACAACAAAAACAAAGCTCTTAAGTAAACAGTTTCTAATATAAAACAAAGACAAAACCATCTTCATTTTCCCTTGGGGGATTAAAAATTTTCCTACGTGATGTTGACCTCCAGCACTGTATCTGTCTCCACTACCAAGTTAAATATGAACAGAAATTAGTTCAATATTCTATAGAATTGGTTTTAAGATTGGGATTGATTGGTCATCTTTCCTCTCAAACTCTACCAAAAGCCTTTTATTCAAATATAAACATCAGTAGAACACACTGACTTAGATACATTTATATAAACTGAAGCAAAATTACAAACAATGCTCCAACATATGCTCTAAAATATTCAATATATATGTTTATTTTTATTTCCACTTTGTCACTGTTCATCAGACTGCATCTAGCTTTACATCACTTCTGCTACTTATGAACAGCTCTGGTCAAAATACACATGAACGCAATTTGCTTAAAAAGAAAAAAAAAGATGGTAACATAACTTAAAAACTATTTTTGTTTGGCATCTCTTGGCACAGATAATCAACGACCAAAACTTTGTAAGTACCACTTAGCTAAAGACAAAAGACTATAATGCTCTATCACCCAGGAATACATACAGAAGCGCCAAACAATGAAATTGTGGCCATAAATGATCTAATTCCCAAATCAATGAATCAGCGAATATCCAGATTAATAACCTAATTCTCAAAATTCTCACCCTGAAAGGACACAGTCAATATTATATGATAAACTTAAAAAAAATCAGGATCATGTCTGGACATACAACTATTTCACTGAAAAGTAGTCACAGCATTCAAATAACCATGGAAAAAACCAAATCAAAAAACTCACTTTATGTAGTATCTTGCACCTTCAAAAGTATATGCTTCTTCCCAGCCAGTAGGCAAATCTAAAAAACATATACATATTACAATTAGTATTACTTCAATACGACAGCAAAATAAGTTTCAATCAATTTTAATTACTTGTTTTCATGATGAACTATTTTCATTTAAGTAGGTTTCTAACTAAAAAAAAGTGTTAGACTGGCAATAAAGATATAATATCATTTTTGGGAAAATGGCAATTCAAATTTAAAGCCACCAGAAAAGATTCAACAATATTAAAGAGTATGACATGATTATACACTTCAATGATCAGGGTGGAGAGGATCTTGCTCTGGCATCCAAAAAAGCTAAGGGAAGCCTTCTAATCCCCGGGAAAATACTCATCAGTGGTTGGCAAAAACCACAAAACTGCAAAACATGCAATGCCTGCCTCTTCTTACATATATTGTATCTATTTAAGAAAATATTTTTCAGCTATATAAATGAATCCATCTTGAAAGTGTCACTGATGAAAAAGAAAAAAAGTACAGTGGAAATGAAATCTGACACCAAAATCTGATGTGTGTTTCTATATGCTTGACTTTCAGAGATGTGAAGTTTCAAGTAATAAACTTGGGAATAATTCAGGTAAACGATGGTATCTTTACATGCCACATATTACCTATTACTGACAAGGGTTTGGACTTACAATACTTTTCTGAAATAAAAAGCCATTGATGTGTGTACCAAAATCACAGAGTCCAAGCAAAGTAGACCAAACCAGAAAAACAAAATTAATGTGAAATCACATAAGAGAGTAAGATTTTCCTGTGGTGTGAATGTTATCAAACCTGTGAGGGCAATTAAGAAACATACTCGTGTTTATATTACACATAACCAAAACAGGCAGGAAATAATTCCATAGGATGATCAGGCTAAATAATTTAAATACCATATTGTCTTTTATGAAATAAATTTGTTACTATCCATACAAGCGAAGAGACAGACCATCGAAGTTGAAATATGTATGCAACACATTGAATCGGTATATTGAAGTCAAAGACTGCACCAGGGAGTTAAGAAATATGACGATGTATTAGTCAGAAATGCCTTAAAAATGTAACCTCATCACGCTTGCTACAGCAGCCTTCCCTTTCCTCCTCCACTTTTTTGCAAATTTGGAGACATTAGTCACTTCGCTGAACTCCAGCATTTAATTGAAAAGGCAGGTTTGTTCTATATCCTGGCAACTTCAACAGATTCACAAAATCTCAGAGTTGGAGGGAAAGTATCCTGAAGAGCAGCTCTGAAGGGCTGCTGAAAGTGGCCTCACCTTCGACCCAACCTGTTCTCGAGCCTTTCCGATCACCCGAGATAGTGGCAGGCCAGGAAGAGAACACATGTTACGTTTCAAAGACAAACAAGTTTCACGAACGTAAACAAAGAATGACAAAAGAAAGCCAGACCAGCACCGAAACTACAATGAGCCCTTCTCCAGTTCAACTCGCACTTGGCATTCAAAACAAGCGACCAAAGCCACCCGAGAGATCCGTTTCCCCACCGACCCGCTCCAGCTCGGGCCCGAACGCCCCCCACCGCCCCCCAGCCCACCCCAGCCCCGGGACGGCCCCTCGCACGCCCACCGCCTCCCGGCGGTCCGCGTAACCTCCGCACGGCCGCCGGGGACTTTGAATGTGGCTCGCCAGCAACTGCGGCTGCGAATGCCTCCTCCGGCTCCGGCTGCTCCTCGTGTGGCAGGAGGGAACGCGCCAAGCATTTCCCGAGCTGTTCCCTGTCACAGAGAGGCTCGCAGCGCCCCCGAACTCTTTTCCTCCCCCATCAGCCACCCACCCACAAGTCCCACCTAGGAGGAGAAGGCGGCAGCTCTCCCAGGAGGAGCGAGAAGACGTGGCTACAGTATCCCGGCGGGCGAGTGGCGGGGTCCCGGGGCTGCCGGGGGGGACAGCGGGGAAGGATCACACAAAGGTGGCCGGAGTGGGGGGAGAGGTAGGAGTGGCTGAGGAGGGAACACCCGGCATTCCAGGTTTCAGGGAGAGGCAGTCGGCCAGGTTGGGATGGGGAGAGTGCGCGGGGAGAGTGCGCAGGAAGGGGGCGCCGTCTCCAAATGGTGCTGAAAGGCTAGGAGAACGAGGCGCCCCCGACTCCACAGAACTC
>NW_007726539.1:163870-217894 GCF_000696425.1 Galeopterus variegatus | reverse complement strand
GCCCCCGGCCGCGCCAAGGTTCCGGGATCGATCAGCCGCGCGTCCTGCCCCCCGGGCTTTGCCCGAAAGCTTCCCCGCCCCGGGCGCCAGTCAAGGCAGCATAATAATCCCGCGCTCCTGATTCCTGCCCCTTCCAAACAACAAAAACACAGCCTGTGAGCTTCGTTTTGTAAGAGCTATTGGATATCCAAGCGATTTTTCATATATATATCCTTTTAAAATAGAAAGCTGTTCTTATTAAAGCACACGGAAGGCTTTTCCTGTTTGTGTGTTGTGTGCCAGATAGCAAAGGTTTGACTAGTTACTGTGGACCCATGAAATATGAGTGGATTCGGACTTGACAAAACGTTTTTCTTTTCCCAGGCCCCGCGAGTCACATAATGTTTTATAAAATAAAAACTCGGTTTTTTTCTCTCACTTAAAAAAAAAAATTCACTAATTATCAATGTGGATTTCTACCTTCCCCTGTCTCCCATAAATTTCAATAATAGTTTACAGAGTCCTTGAGGCAGTGTATATTTTTAGATTCCCTACAACACCCCTATAGATACTATTATAATCCCCATTTTACAGATGGGAAAAATGAAGTTCAAAGAAACAGTGATTTGCCCTCCGTCATAGTAGTGAGTGACAAAACCCGGATTCTAACTGGCTGTAGGATTTCAAATGTCTATTTGTATAACCACCTTGCTGTACTTAATAAGTCTTGCCCCCAACCCCGAATCTCCCCCTTCCCCCTTTCCTTTGAACCAGAGTCAATTTCAGTGCAACTGAGAACTCCCTTAACACCACCTGAGAATTTTGCCTCTTTCATTCTTTCTGGTCCCCACCACACTTGGAATTGCTTATGTGTCTTTGCAGCAAGATGACTCATTCCAACAGGATACACAGTTTAATAATAATAGTACTACTTGGTATTCTTATAGCACCTTTCTCTGACCAGTTTTGGATGCTTCTGAAGCATTATTTCATTTATCTTCCCAGTAACTCAAAGAGGCAAATAACTATTTTCAACATTTGAGGAAATTAAGGCAAAGGAAGGGTAAATGACCTTGGCCAAGCCATACCCAGCAAGTCAGATGAGGCCTGGATGAGAATGCAGTTTTGTTGGACTTTTTCTCCAGTACTCTGATTCCCCAAGGCCACTCTGTCTTTGGTGAAATGGAGTCTGCAATTTCTGCTATAATTTTTCTGTCAATCTGCATACACGGGGGTTGGGGGCTGGGGAAAAACATCACTTTTATGTTTTCTCTTTTTGGTTCCTTTGCATTCTCCTTTTTCATTTCACTACTTATTACTCCTTGACATCTTATCTCCTGCCTAGTCTCTGGGAAAAAATGACTTTTTAAAAAATAAATGAATAACTAGCAGGAAATATTCCACATTAGCATCAGTGGTCACTGGATATAACATAGCAAGAAAATCAAGAGCTATTGACTTTATATTGTGCTATTATTACAAATTAAAAAATCTAGAGTGAATCTTTTTAATATGACTTTAGAAATCAAGTAGCTATTAGTCCATCTATAGCATTTGACTTTTTTACTGCATACTACTGAGAAATCTATAAGTTGACCATATATTCTATCAGGATTCCTTTAAACTCTGAATCTTTTGATACTACACGATTTGTTAATGCAAGGCAAAATATTTTTATTAAGATTCACTTAATAAAAATGTGTAAGTTAAGAAATCCCATTCACAGGGCTTAAATGGTAATTGAGAATCTTAAGTACAGTTCTGTAATATATCCCCAAATTTAGGAAAAGCAGTAAGTAAAAACCTGGTGACATATATACAAAATGAGGCATGCGTCTTATTTGGGGAAATAACCCTCATGGATTCCAGGAGTGAATAAAAGCAACCTCATACGTTAGTATGTCGGGCATTCTGAATAATTTTCACCTTTAATTAGTAATATTTTATTCTTAAAATCTTCCTAGAGGGCTGGCTTGCTAGCTCAGTTGGTTAGAGCACAGCCTTATAACACCAAGGTTATGGGTTCAGATCCCTCTACCAGATAGCCACACAAAAAAAAAGAAAGAAAGAATTCTTCCTAGAATTTCCTTTCTCTGTAACTTTGTTTTTGTCCAGGTCTGCTTTATCTTGTAGTTGTGTTTACGTGTGTGTTTCCTTCACTGTAGTAGGGTAGGAATCATGCCTTTCCTATCACCAAATTTTTACTACCTTGAGTCAGCACTCAAATGTTTAGTGAATTTAATTTTCTTCCCAATGCCTCAGCCTCCCAACAGAGTTATTTCCCTGTAACATATCTCTTTTTTATCACCTCATACCTCTTCAATATCTGACTCAGACCTAAACTCTGCTTCTTTTTTTTCTTTTGTATCTTCATCCTGTGAGAGTATTCAATTTCTTATATCATGATCTTCCTTTTGGAGAAGTATTAGACTATCACAGCTGCTTCGAAAAAAAGAGAAAATTTTAAAAATACTGAGCACTAAAAATAAACATCACTTTCGTATATAGAGGACAATCCTTCTTTTAAAGACCTTACAGTTCAAATAAAGCAGAAAAATACACATGATGACAAGAAATACTCAAAGTTAAGGTCCATAAAATATGTGAAAGGAAAGAGAACAAGGTGAGATCTTAGAATACAGCTAACCCATTTCCCCCTTTTAAAGAGAATGTAAAAAGTGAGCTCTAGAAAGTAGAGAAAGAGGCTCATATGAGAGAGAAAAAAAAATCCTTTTACTATCAAATACTCTCTATTATTCATATATATTAGTGTTTATTATTACTGGGGGCTGGCTGGTTAGCTCAGTTGGTTAGAGCACAGCCTTATAACCCCAAGGTCATAGATTTGGATCCAATACTGGCCAGCTGCACCCCACCACCACCAAAAAAATCTTTAAAAGTTTTGTGACTTTTATTAGGTTGTCTTTCTAAATATATTTGTGATCATTTATATATTTTATTACGTTATTAGTTCACAAAACAAAGGATATTGTAAACAGTTCCTTTAACTTTAGTCAACTATAAGGTGTTATATACCATGGAAAGTCTATAGTGAAAGACAAAATATATGATCCAATTAGCTTAGTGGAAATCTAGGCAGAAAGGATGGAGACTGAGGGTGTAAGGGAGGGAAGAAAAATAATATTTGGAAGTCAATTAATTAGGGATTTTTTTCTGTTAAGAAATAAACTAATACAGGGCTGGCCCGGTGGCGCACTGCTACAGTGCGCCGCTTGGGAGCGCAGAGGCGCTCCCGCCGAGGGTTCGGATCCCACATACAGACTGGTTCCCGCTCACTGGCTGAGCGAGGTGCGGGCGCGACACCGAGGGTTGCGGTCCCGTTGCCGGACATGAAAAAAAGACAAAAAGGAAAAAAAAAAAAAAAAAACAAAGAAACTAATACAGAGAGTTATAGGTGAATTATTTTATGCATTCATTCCATGACCATAAATAGGGTCCTTACTATGTGCCAGTTATTCTGCTGGGTGATAGAGATTAAAGCACTTGGTCTGCTTTGGGCAGCTTAGAAAGGGAGATGGAGATGTAAATACTTTAGTATAGTGTGGAAAACAGCATCTCTATTCTTGTCAGAATATAAACCTTCTATAACAGTTGTTTTTCAAGGGTGTCCCATGAATCACTCAAGGTCTATCTTGCAACACAGTCTTAATGTTGATGTTTGGAGAGCTCTTCAGTTAGGAAAGGGGAGAATTGAAAGAAATACATAGCAGCACTAGTTACTCTGCTGCTGGCTGATTCTGGGGTTCTAGACTAAGTTTACGGTGTTTGCCTGGAGGCATGGAGAATAAGAGGGAAGGAGATAGTTCAAAAATGTCTTCAAAGAGCTTGCATCTGAACTCCTAGAGGTTCAAATTAAGCACCTCTTCCTTTCTCCCAGTCAGCAAAGCTCCAATTACTGTATCTTCTCACTGACAGAAAAAGGAAAGATCAAAATTCAAATGGCAGAGAATTAAGAAAAGGTGTTATAATGCAGAAGCAGGGGGCGGGGTGGGTTAGGGAAACTCTGAGTCAGGAGTTGGGCTGATTTTTATACTTGGCTTTGCCATTACCTGTAATTAGTTGTGTGACTTTGGACAAATCATTTAACCTCCACTTCCCATCAGACCTCTAGATCCTCATGTGTAAAGTGAGAGCGTTGGTCTATTTAAGACATTATATATGATTCGTTTTCCCTCTAAAGTCCTGTGCTTTTATGGGGTGGACAATCCAATGACTGAAGTTGGGGATGTTTTGTTACAGTGGGTAGACACAAGTAAGATGCCTGCTCTATAGAATTATTTAGGAATTTCTGCTTCTCAAATGGCTTGTTAATAGAAAAATTTGGAAGAGCCATCTAACAGCTTTGTCACATGCTCTATTGTATTTAACTTGTACAAAGGGCTCTGTAACATAGACATCATTCGAATGGTATAAACAGGAAAGTGGACTCTGCAGGGATGTTACATAATAAAGCCAATAAGTGGCAGATTTAGGGCCTTAACCAGGTCCTTTGAATATTAGATTTCAAGGTCTATCCACAAGGTATTCCCTACCTAGGCAAGCTTCATTCACATTGTGTGTACTTCCTCACCCCCAGTCACTCCACTACCTACTGTAGTTAGTGTCTGTTCTCACCACTTAACTGCACCTGCTCTTTCGATTTGCCAGTGTCCCCTGTAGGCTGCCAAGTCCAGCGGATGTTCTCCATTCCAAGCTTTCTTGACCTCCCTGCTGTATTCACATAGTCATCACTCCTGCTCCTTGAAACTCTCCACTTTTTGGTTTCATGGCACCACTTCTTCATAGCTCTCTTGTTCGTGTGGCAGTGTTTCTCAAAATGGGTTCTATGAAATTTATGAAATTAGATTTATGAAATATGAAATGACATTATATAAGTACATAATATTTATATATAAGAACAATGTATAAATATATAAATAAATATACCTTAAGAAGCAGAAAAAAAAATGGGTTCTATAGACCATCTGCAACAATCACTGGGGAAGCTATTTGAACACTGATTCCTGGGCGCCTCCCCAGACCCATTCATTCAACCAGAACCTCTGAGGGTTAGACCAAAGAATCAGCATTTAACAAGCACTTTGGTGATTCTTATGTATACTAACATCTGAGAACTATTTCCCAATATGATAATTCCTAAATCTTTGTTTCCACCATAGACCTCTCTCCTAAGTTCTAGACCATATATCAAATTTCCTTCTAGACATGTTCCTTCTGGAACATTCCTTCTAGATATTCCCTAGGTACTTCAAACTCAACATCCCAAAACAAGTCACTTTTCCTCCAAATACTTGCACCACCCAATGTATTAACCTCTTACTGAATAGTACCAGCATCCAACCAAGTATCAACATCAGAAATTTAAGAACCATTCTCTTACAACAAGTTGGTTAATAAATTGTATTAATTTTCTATTAAATATATCATAAAGTTATCTCTTCCTTATTTCCCATGTGAGCCCTCATCACTGCCACCAGAATTATTTGTTTAAAAATGCAAATCTAATTATGATCCTTTGTTGCTGAAGATCCTCTCATGGCTCAAAAACCTCAGAGGATAAAATGCCAAGCCTGTTGCTTGTCATTCGAGGCCCTTCCTAATCTGAGCCCTGCCAGCCTATGGTTCTTGGAACAATCCAGGCTCTTTCAAGTCTCTGTACATGCACTCTCTCTCCCTAGAATGCCCTCTTCCTTGTTTACCTAACAAACTCATGAGGATGTTTAAGTTCTGAGCTTAAAAGTTACTTGCACTAAGAAACCATCCCTTCTTCCTTTGGACCAGCCTATTAGTCCTTCCACCACAGCCGCATATCTTCTCTACTGAATCAATATTATAGTCTGGATCTCTTTCTCCTCCTTAAACTTCCTAAATGAAACATTTTATTTATCTTTATCACCTTGCATTCAATAAACATTAAGTGAATGAATAATAGTACTTACATTTACATAGTACTCTATATTTTACAAACACTCCATAGTTGATACTTATTTCTGTTTGTGTTACTGTGACTGGCCAGTGAATCATGTTTCTATCCTTTCTTAGATTTACTCCTTTAGCTTTTTATAGACTATCCCATATAGAAAAGAAAAAAACTGCCTGGGTCGAAGAGCAGCATAACAGTATATGAATATAGCTGCTTTCTATAGAGCTGTCTACCTGGATTAAAGAATACTAAGGACTTGTAGTTATTTTAAGTAAGACACTGAAAGACAAAAAGCATTCAGCATTACATTTAGTTCATTAAAGGGATTTATGAGACTTCCTTTGAATATAAATTCTTCCTAGAGAAAGTATTACTGATAAAAGTAATATGTAGTATTTAGAAAATTAAATACCATAGCTGGATGAATTAGGGGGAAAACCTATATAAATTTATAATCACTAATAATATGTGTAGCTATAAGTGACAAAGGTTATCAGACTTCATGCTCTAAGGCCAAGGGATAAATGAAAGAATGAGGGAAGTTCACCCACTAGAATTATGTGCTTATAGACCTAGGAAACAGCATTGGCTAGAGAGTCAGTGTGTCATTCTATTTCCAGTTGTGTCATTCTATTTACATTTTTTACGAGAGTGTTTTAAGAGAGGTGGGTTTTTTGGCAATCTTGATAAAAGGGTGATTTAAATTTTTTTATAATTGTCATAACATTCATCATTGACAAAATGCAGTTTAACTCTAAGTTTACCAGCAATATTTAACAAGCTCAGATCAGATGGTATTCTAAATATCGATGTAAATAAAAATTTTGCTCGTGTTCATAAGCAAAAAATTTGCTGCTAAATGTTTTGATAGCTGGAGAAGTTCTATCTGTACTATTACTCTATGGTACCTTTATTACATTTGATTAGAGAGGCTTTGTTTGCAATTTATTCAACCAATTCAAGTAATAAACACTTAACATGAATCTAATGTGTGTCATACATTACGCTAGGGCACTGGAGGATGCAAAAAAATATATGTTCAGGTTTTGGCCCTCAAGGCATTACAGTTGTGTGGGGTGAGGAAGAGAGAAACAGATAATTATTGAATTGGCAGTAAATGGCATGATAGACATTACACAAGCAGTTGGAAGATAAAAGCTTGTAAAATAAACATATGTCCTGAGACTGTGAGGAGAGGTGGTTAGGGAAGCCTTTCTAGAGAAAGTGATACCTGAGTAGTGTAGTAAATTAACATTATCTTTACAGGTATTTCTTAAAATTGGTAAATTATACCTTAAGCTAACTCTTCCCTCCTTCCTTTCTCCTTCAGCTCTGTTAGGGTATTAGGTACAAAAAACTTGGGGTCATGTGTGGCAGAAATTGCTAACATTTTACCCCAAGATCACTTCTTCCCTGTTAGACACCCTCTGATTTTTAGTTGGACACGTTGATGCCAGAACTAAAACATATTTCCCAGGCTCTCTGTAGCTAGATGTGAGCCCTAGGATTGGGTTCTAGTAAATAAGAACAGAGAAATGAATGGCAGGTTATGGGAAATTTCCATAAAAACTGGTTGATTCTGATTCTTTTTTAGTTCCCGAACCTGCTGCTTGGAATGTGGAAGGTGGATGGGATGGTTGTAACTCCATCTTGGATGATGAAGACAAAGGCCACACCCTAGGGATGGGAAAGCAGATATCTGGATATAGCCTGGGTCCCTAAGGACTTCAGGCAGCAGAGCCAACATAAGAGCTCTGGACTATTTCTTTCATACTTACAAATGAAGGAGAAATCAAATTCTATCCTGATTAAGCTAATGCTATTTGGGGGACATTTGCTACTCTCAGTTGAACATAATTTTATCTGATCTGTCATATCTATCTTGCTCATCAACACTGAGCACAATATTAGTACGTGTCAGGTGCTCAATAACTTTTTTGAATGAATGAATGCATGAATCTATGAATCCCCACACACACATTCAAAGTCACATGCATAAAATTGACCACATGCCTCAATAACTCATTAGTCTCTTAGATGAACCAGATTTTCTCATTGCTTACCTGTGTCTTAGTCCATTTTGTGTTTCTATAACACAATACCACGGACTAGGTAGTTTATAAAGAAAAGAAATTTATTTTTCATAGTTCTGGAGGCTGGGAAGTCCAAGGTTGAGGGACCTACATCTGGTGAGAGTCTTCTTGCTGTGTTATCCCATGGTGTAAGGTAGAAGGTCATGAGAGAACACAGACTGCAAAAGGAGGAGAGCTGAACTCATCATTTTATCAAGAATCGACTCACGTGATAACTAACCTACTCTCATGATAACGACATTAACCCATTCATGAGGGTAGAGCCTTCATGGCTTTATCACCTCTTAAAGGTCCCACTTCTCCATACTGTTGCATTGAAGATTATGTTTCCAACACATGAACTTTGGGAGACACATCCAAACCAAAAAATTTTCTTATTTCCTGAGAATAGGGCAAACCTTTACAGAAGCTGCTTTAACTCATTCTGGTGATTAAACCATTCACTTCTTTGATATCTTAACTTGAACTATTACAGTCAAAAGTTAGATGACCTTCCAAGTATCCATACCCCTTTACTGTCTTTATAGACTACACATCTCTAAAATGTTACCATGTTATTGCAAACAGAAATCAGAATTGACAGAAAACTTAAACCAAAATAGGTATCTTTGCCAACTGCACAATGATGGACATACGTTGTAGTTATGTTCTGTCTACCCAGCTTTCAGGAAGAGGCTCAGAATACCAACACTGCCAGTATTGTCAAAATTCTCCCAAACACATACTCTGTAGAAAAGCTCTATGAATAATATTTATTAGGGGTAAGACAAAGTTGTTAAGGATATTTATACCATACAGCTTGTTCTACATATAATAAATTCTAAAGAGTAAACATTAAAAAAAAAAACATAAAAAAAATACTTCCAAGTTGCTCAATTCCATTACTTAGCAATTCATTTTTATTATTATACCATACAGCTTGTTCTACATATAATAAATTCTAAAGAGTAAACATTAAAAAAAAAAAAAACATAAAAAAATACTTCCAAGTTGCTCAATTCCATTACTTAGCAATGCATTTTTATTATTTTGAGATGCAGCAAAGAGCACTAAACTCAGAGACCAAAGCTTTGTGTAACTTTCGTGCAGGTTATTTTCAGTTTCTATCTCTATGTAAAATGGCGGAATGTTTGCTCTCCACATTTCATTATTTCATTATGTGTGTTCAAACAGATTATATCTTGAAATAGCTTGAACTGCTCAGATATAAATGTTTTTAAATAAAGATGACATTTTTCTAGAGTAGAAAAGAAGAAGAGGTAATTTAGGTTAATAGTAATTTACATGTTGTTCCCATCTCTGGGCACCTTTCTGTTTTTTTCCTCTATAGTTCATCACTTATTTTCAAAATGATTACTCAAAAATAAACCTGCAGTAGCATTTGTTCCCTTCTGAAATAGTTGTACGTGAAAATTGTGCTCTATGAAATTAGACTTAATTTGGGGATGGAGATGAGTTGCTTTTAGAAACAGTTAAAAAAAGAAAAAAAGGAAACATACTTTAGCAAGATTCTGATATCCATGAGTTATTGCTTAGAAGCTCAAAATGATTTTTTGGAGTCTTTCTTTTCTTCTCCTCAATACCCTCACTATAGGAAACTGTACTGGATAATTCTTTCTTTTCAGACCAGAGGAATTTGTCACCCGAAGAAACTTTCTCTTTCCAATCCCTTCATACTGAAAGGTTAATGGTTGTAGTGCTGCAGGAGTAAGTATAAGCCAGTGAAATTATGAAACGGAATTAAAAGGCACAGGCTGAAGGACACTGCTTGAAGGAGATGGGTTAGAGAAAAAGGCTGAGTGTTCCACAGAATGAAGGATCTTCATCAAGCAATTAGAAAGGCTTTCAAAATTGTTCCAAGATATTTACGTACCTAAATTGTAGCCTCTTGTGTAGTTAGTATTCAGGAAAAACTCATAGAATCAAAATTACTGTGGCTTGAATTGGCCTCGTTTTCTGTATCTCCTTTAACAGATGTGGAAGTAGAGGCAGGACCAGCTACATAATTTGTGGGACACAACACAATATGAAGATTTTGGGCCCCTTGCTCAAAAATCATGAAGCATTTCAAGATGGCGATAGCAGAGCATTAAATCAATCACAGGATGCCTCTGAGCGCAGGTGCACGCCCCTGGAGCCAGTCCTGAGAAGAGGTCAGACAGGTTAAATTATTTGCCCTAGGTAATGAAACTGGTTAGGAGCAGAACTACCTTCCTGAGTCCTTGTTTAGTTTTTGTTTTTCTCTCTGCAGTCCATTATTTCTCCATATTCACTTATGTTTTGCTTAGAAAAGTGTATATGTATTCATTCACTCTTTAATGACTATTTCTTAAACACAAACTGTATGACAGAAACTGTTTCAGAAATTAGGGAAACAACTATAAGACACAATTCCCTTCCTTAAGTACTACATAAGCACTGGATGCAGAAAAAGGACTTGAGGGAAAAAAATAACACCCTTTTCTACAGAGGTTGTGGGTAAGGTGGAACCATCATGTGCTACCACTGAGAGTTAAGTAGGTATTGATTTTCTGGAGGGCAACTGGGCCATATGAGACAAATATCTTAAATTGGGTATACCCTTTGGCCCAGAAATGACATTTGGAATTCATCCTTAAAAAATAATAAGAAATGTGGACAAAGTTATGTGGTAAGAGTTAATTCATCACAGTGATTTTTTTTCCCCTCACAAATGCTGAAGAATCTGGTTATACCTTTTGCCGAATGCTGTTATACCTTTTGGTATACCTATGCTGTTGAATAACACATAGCCATTAAAAATGTGGTTTTAGAAAACCATTAACATGAGAACATGTTCATAACATGTAACTAGTGAAAAAGAAAGACTTAAAATAGTATTTATATAACATAATCTTTTTTTTTGGTTAGAAAATATGTTTGTAACTAGGAAAGCAGCAAAGAACACATACCTAAATGTTAACCGTGATTAACCTTTTATTAATTAGTTTTTCTCTTTGTATTTGATTGTGTTTTCCAATATTTCTATATTGAGCATATTTTATTTTTATAATGAAACAAAATTTTAAGTTCTATCTATATTAAACTATGAAAATCTATGTTTTCTTAAATGCCTAGAGAGGAGGCCAACAATTCTACATTTTACTGTTGGGAAAAAAAGTAATGCTTAAGTTTCATAGATAAAAGCTCATGGTAGACTTAACTAAAGGTTCATGATAAGCTTGGATGAATTGGAATACTCTCCCTGTAGTCGAAAGAATCCTTACAGGTTATCTAACCTAATCTCCCAACTAAAGTATAAATTGATGATTTAATAGTGCATAGTGTTTTGGTTTTTTAAAATATGCAAAGGTCTTATGAGCCAATAAAACTATTTCAAAGCAAAAAAAAGTATAAATTGGCTCTACAATATACTTTATAAGTGATCTAAGCTTACGGAATTTAGAGATAGGTTCTTTTTATTTGTGAAAAACTGCATCTAAATTATAACCATTTAGAAGAGAAGCCATTTTGGAATCAGAAACCTAATATTCTGTAACTACACTATAGTTATTTAGTTATAACTGTGCATGGCAAAGGTAAGAGTGGGTGTGTTATCGAATAGATGCTCTTTGAAAAATTCATCCCAAATTGAATACAGTAGTCCCCCACTTATCAGGGGATTCACTTTCTGTGGTTTCAGTTACCCATGGTCAATCATGGTCCGAAAGTATTAACTAGAAAATTCCAGAAATAAACAATGTATAAATTTTAAGTTGCAAGCTATTCTGAGTAGCATGATGAAATCTTGCACCATCCTACTGTGTCCTGCCCAGGAGACCAATCATCCTTCTGTCCAGCGTGTCCACACTGTTAACAATACCTGCCTCTTCGTTAATCACTAAGTAGCCCTCCTGATTATCAGATCAACTGTCAAATTGCAATACTTGAGTTCATATAATCCTTATTTTACTTAATAATGGCCCAAAGTGCAAGAGTAGTGATGCTGGCAATTTGGATATGTCAAAGGGAAGTAGTAAAGTGCTTTCTTTAAGTGAAAAGGTGAAAGTCCTCGATGTACTAAACGAAGAAAAAAAAAATCTCGTGCTGAGGTTGCTAAGATCTACGATCAGAATGAATCTTCTATCCATGAAATTGTGAAGAAGGAGAAAAAAATTTGCAGAGGCTTTGCTGTCTCACCTCAAACTGCAAACATTACGATCACTGTGTGTAAGTGCTTAGTTAAGATGGAAAAGGCATTAGATTTGTGGGTGGAAGACAGGAACAGAAATGTGTTCCAATTGATGGCAATTGGGTTTGGTACTATCCGCGGTTTCAGGCATCTACTGGGGGTCTTGGAACATGTCCCATGTGGATAATGGGGGGGACTACTGTAGTTGACTTTTGGCCACTGTACTTGCTATTTGGTATCTATTTAGTGTTACTGTTCACCACAGACTGTTTTCAAATGCACGGATAGAAAAATTAAGAGGACTTCATCTAGAGCTCTCTTATAGGAGCTGATCTACTACACCCTATTCATAAAAATACCTCGGGTATGAGGTTCATTCAGAACCTCACTCAGTAACTTGTTTTTATATTTATAATTGTATAAGTAAACATTTATTTTTATAATCATTACGCTTCACGAAGTGAAAAGACAACTTTCAAAAGTTATCATAAAGTTAAAGAAGCCTTTAACTTTTAACACAGAGTCTGGTGCCACATTTTAATCCCAATTTTATAAGAAAAAAATGTGCAGAGAAAAATGTCTAGAAGGACTATAGGAAAATGTTAATATTAACAATTTCTGGGGGGAAAATTTATAATGAAATTTCAGAATAATCAAAAGGTTTCTAATATCTACAGATGACAATTCCTTTTGAGCAACAATAAATGCAACACGCTACTAGAAAAGACTTGGACAAAACACAGGAGTGTGCTGCCTAAAAAAGGCTACTGCATTGGACCTGGCCATTCCATTACTCTAAAATCCCACTTTTTATTCCACTACTTTTTTTGTTTTTATTTATTTATTTATTTTTGCCTGAAAATGCCATCTAAATATTCTATACTAGTGGATCTTTTTTGTTGTTGTTAATTTTCAAAAGACATCATTGATAATTGTTATGCTTTTAGTGTCCATTGATTGAGAATATATATATGTATAAAAAAAGAAAAAATATATATGTATACATGGATTATCTGATCTCTGGGCACTGCACCTGCTCTGTGCCATAATTTCCAAGAGTGGTTTTGGAACCACTGTTCTATACATTTTAGTGCTTGATACATAAAGTTAGCTTAGTATACTGTGCAATGCAAAGATGGTTGTAAAATATTACTTTTCCTTAAAGACAATAACCACTAAGACAATCACAAAAACCTTTGTCCTATAGCTGAGAACATACTTTCTTATTCCGAAAACTATTCTGAAAATTTTTGCTCACTGCTGGTCTTCTGTGAATTCTTTGAAACCCACAATTTCTATAGCACTTTTTATAACTAGCTGCTTAACTTTGTTACAATACAGTTAGACTGAGTTTATGAGTTAAGAATTATATCTGTGTTAGACGCCTCTCCCTCAGTTTCCCTGCCTTCCTGCAGAAAAAACAAACCAAACCAAAACAAACAACAGGAAGTTATTTCTGAGCATCATTGTATCTTTATCTTTCTTCCCCTCTCTTTATAACAGTCAGAGCTCCTGATTCTTTTGGCCTCAGAAGTTTGACCTCTTCTCCAATTCTCCTTTCTTTCCTCGATTTTTTTTTTTTTTTTAAAGATGACCAGTAAGGGGATCTTAACCCTTGACTTGGTGTTGTCAGCACCACACTCTCCCAAGTGAGCCACAGGCTGGCCCCCTAGATTTTTTTAAGTACCAGTCTAATCCTAAGGACTGCTGGTGGATTTTGCTAAATCCGTGTTTCTAAAACGTGGATCTAGAGAATATAGAAGAAAGAAATTTGCTTTCATTTTTTGTTTTGGAAGTTGCAGCTCAAAGTATACCCATTAAAATTAATGTTATTTTTCAACTTAAAAATCAACTCAAGGATAAGTTTTTCAGGGATAAATAATACAAAGTGGAAGATGATAAACAGCAAAGGATTCTATAGAGGGATGAAATCTATCCAATCATACAGAAAGCACCAGAACTTTGTGTTTATTTCAGATCTCACTACTAATAGAAAGATTTGCAGAACTGAGAGGTATTAGTAAGATTTTCAACAAACCGTAGGCCTATGCAGCAATGTTAACTAATTATATAAGTAAAGATTATAGCAAGAATAAAAAAGTTAGAAAATGAAACTTTGAAGATATAAACATTCAAAGAAACAATTAATTTTTGTCTTATTCTTGCACAGGTAAGATAAAGGAATAGTCATCAAAGGGGAAAAGGGAAGAGACATCAAAGACACTTAGACTCCATGGTAGCATGCCAACTTGAGAGAGTGACATTGGGGAAAGATTTTGCACTGACTTATGGTTGAAGTTGGCAGAAAGGGGTGCAAGAGGAGCAAATATATTTTCACTATCTTTGTTATCTTCTGAATGGAGTGAATTATAGCTATATCCTCCTGCCACATCCCAAGAATATTCTCTAGCCCTAAATATTGTGGAGAGTCTGCTTTTTCCAGTAAAATGATTGTACTTAACTAAAATTTGTGCTGAATTTCACATGTTGATAGTATAAACTCCAGCACAACATAGCAGAATTCATCCTTTCCTAACTTAGCAATTAAGAAAAATATTTGGTCATATAAAAAATAAAAATACTGGTTCCTCAAAAAGTTAAGCCTAGAATGATCACATGATCACATGATCATGATTTTTGTGTATATATCTAGACTTCATATCTAGATAAATACCCCAAAGAATTGAAAGCAAGGACTCAAACAGATACTTTTACACCAATTGCATTATTTGCAATATTCAAAAAGGAAAACAACCCAAATGTCTATCAAACAATAAATGGATAAACAAAATGTGGTATTCACATACAATGAAACATCATTCAGCCTTAAAGAGGAATGAAATCTGACACATGCTACAACATGGATGAGCCTTCAAAACATAATGGCAAGTGAAATAAGCCAGACACAAAACGACTAATATTGTATGATACCACTTATATGAGGTACTGAGAATAGGAAAATTCATAGAAACAGAAAATCTTGTAGAGGTTACCAGGGGCTGGGGAAGAGGGGAATACGGCATTATTGTTTAATGGGTACAGTTTCTGTTTAAGATGAAAAATTTCTTGAAATGGATAGTGGTGGTGCTTGCACAACATGGGGAATGTACTTAATGCCACTGAACTGTACACTTAAAAATGGTTAAAATAGTAAATTTTATGTTATGTATATTTTACCATAATAAACATAAATATTAAAAAATAAAAATAAAGTCACTAACAGTATTTGATTTGATCATTACACATTGTACACATGTATCAAATTATCACATGTACCCCATAAATATGTACAATTATTATGTATTAATTCAAAAACAAGAGGTATGATTCTTCTCTAATGAATTATCTTCACCTTTTAGCTCATTTCAGAGCTTCTCTGATGGATGAAAGAAAACCCAAAACACCGACAGTATTTAACCACTACAGAAATTTTAAATAGTACCATAGCCTCATACCAGCAATGGCTCTTGTTTTCAAATGTGCGTTATATTTAATATTTCTAAGTGATTTTATTTATTTATTTATTTATTTATTTATTTTTTGTTTTTAGACAGTTTATTCCTCAGGCAAAATGAGTTTCATGTTTTCATTGGTTCCCTTGTCGCCCAAGTCCCATGGGCATCAATGCAGAGTGGATCTAGGTGGATACTAAGCACATAATGGATCTATTTCACAGCTGAGAATCACTGAGCTTAGGACACTCGGATCTTTTATATATATATATATGGGCCGATGGCAACTTCCCCACTCATATCATTCAATTTTAGCTTTATGTGTTTTTCAATCTTTGAGATTATTCAGTTCTTCCAATTTCTGAGCATTCAGGGCCAGACTACTGAACACTCTGCAAGGGAAAAATGTTGCAGGCTGTTACACATATGTAGCCTTTTTCAAATGTAACTGGCTACAGATCTTTTAGCATCTCCCTGACCCAGTGTTCCTTGGGACACAGTTTGGGAAACACTGCTATCCAGTCACCTCCACTGTATAATTTGAGGATTGGCCCCCACAATCGATTGATTGATTCATTTGTTCCCTTTACGTTTGTTCAAATTTTTTAATTCTTTTCATCATTTAGAGATCAATCTAGCACTTGTTTATCGAATACCATCATTGTGCCAATCACTGTGCTGGGTGCCATTCAAGGTCCCTGGTGAACTTCCTATGTCTAGACATGAATAATCTGAAATACATTCTGTTTACCATTCACAATTATCGCTGAGTCTATCTTATTAAATTAAAGAATTGCCGAGTTCTACGTGGATCCATCTCACTTTATTTTATGAAAGAAATGGGAGAAGAGGAGTTTCTCAATTGGGATTGGCCAGAGTCTAGGATGTGGAAGGAAGATCTTTTTTTTCAGTCAGTGTTCCAAGGTTCTTTTCTCTTTTGTCCTCAAATGATGGGGAGCTTGTCTTCTCTGCCAGTGGCCCAGGTGCACACCACAGGACCATCTCTGTTTCTGCATCTCTGTTTTTCATTTAAATGGATCTGGGGTTTCTAGGCCAGAAACATGGAATACACTGTTCTTTGGGACTCCTCTCCCTCTGGAGTGCTGCTTCCCCAAGGGAGGAATCTCCTTGGCCTCCATGTCCCAGAGGCTTACTCATTTATTGATCAAAAATGTACTGAGTTTCTTCTAGTGATTGCAATTTTTTTTTTTACCAGGTACTATGCATACAAAAATGAATAGATTTTTTTTCTTGACTATAAAAACTAGATGCATACAAGCGTAACTAAAATTCATTGGGATAGTGGTATACTACTATCCGCATCAGCTGAGTTATAGCAATTTCAAATATCTATCAAATGCTTATTATGGACCATTGTTCTAAGTGTGTTACATGTATGAACGTGCTGTCTATTCATGACAAACTTATGAGGTAGTTACTTACATTACCCCATTTTATAGAGAAAGGAACGAGTCCATGGTTACACCACTAACAAATGGCAGAGCTGGAGTTTGTACCCAGGCAGTTCGACTCCAGAGTTGGTACTGTTAGTCACTATTGTATGATGCTTCTCCAGTGTCAGTATATAGTATAAGGAAGCAGAGGAGAAGCCTCTCCTGTGACAATCACAATGCAAGTGCTGCTTGAGCTGGGTCTTGATGGATGAGTCACATTTCATCAAGCACCAGGTAGATGTGTCTGTGGGGTGGGCAGAAAGGGCCAAGGGGAAGGGATTACTGTACATATGCTTGTATAAGTTATGCACAAGGATGCCCAGTTAAGTGTGGGTGAGGGGGCTGAAATCTCCCTCCTCTGCTCACGGAGCTGTGCATCCTGGGGGGTCTTCACCCACCTGGGGGAAAGGATGCAATATGCATGTATATCGTTCTTTCCATCTGGTTTCTGGGAGTAGTCTTGTGGGGAGGATGAACAGTACATTAAAATTTAAACTAGAAAACTTGACTTTAAAGGCTCTTTTTTTTTTGCTTGTTTTCCAATTCTTGTCTCATAATTCCAGCGGTTCAGATACTAAGTGTCATCAGTGCTGCCTTCTTGCTGTAACTAGGCCTGCTTGCCCTTCAGAGTATCCCCTATTCCACAGTTAATTCTTCCTCGTCCTTAACCATAAGAACATTCCCACATTTAAAAATACAGCTAGGAACTGATTGGTTTCTTCCTAGTTCATGATAAGGTATAAATGACTGATTATCCTTCTTAAAACTCTAAAGAGATAGTTTATTAATAAAAAAGAACATGCAATTAATAAAGTTTCAGGAGGGGGCAGGTGTTTTTGGATAAGAGGGAACAATTTGATAGCTTGCAAATGAAATTAAGATGTCTAGCCACTTGTGTTCTGTTTAGTTTTGAGAACCTTATAGTTGAAATGCCTCTTACTTGGCCTCTCCTTACAACAAGCCCTGGAAATATACTGCAAAGTGCATGTTTCAGATGATTTAGATCGTCTCTTGCCCCTCCTTTAGGCCCACTGTCTGCTCTGGTTCTTTGTTCTAGGAGTTGGGCTGGTGCTCCGTTGACAATTGTCCCTAGCTTTCATCCCCATTGACCCCTTTTCCCAGATTCTGTCCAGTGAAAGTCAACTCCAACCCTAGCTCCAATCCCAGCTTGTGTAGATTGAACCAGACAAAGATGTTTTTCTTGAACAATCAGCATGATGATCTGTCCCCAATCCATTAGCTAATATTAATTTAACTCCACATTATTTGTATAGGATGGTTGTTCCTAGCAAGCCCAGAAATGTTCTGTTGGCTTCTCTCTCTTAAGGTATTCTTTTAAAATGCAAATACTGCAGGTGTAAATAGCACTTTCAATTAATTTACACTGAGGTGTTAGTGACTTTTTTTTGTTTTGTTTTGTTTTTTTTTTTTTTGGTCTTTTTTTTTCCCGTGTCTGGCAACGGGATCGCAACCCTCGGTGTTGCTCCTGCACCTCGCTCAGCCAGTGAGCGGGCCGGTCTGTACGTGGGATCCGAACCCTCGGCGGGAGCGCCGCCGCGCTTCCCAAGCGGCGCACTGTAGCAGTGCGCCACCGGGCCGGCCCCAAACAAGAAAATTTTCAAAAACTATCCTATTAATTTGAATATCTGAAAATGTGGATCAAGAACAAAGCAACCTTCCAGAAGTGGTGTTCTAAATTGTTGCTTTTAGGAGATAGTACAGTAAGGGATCAAATGGGGAGGGACAATGACCTAGAGTAGATAAGATTCACTGAAAAGCTCAGTGACTTAAAAGTAGCTTAAATATTTTCTCCTCAGCACATTTTACTAAACAAATAGCCTTTAAAAGATAAAAAAAACTTACCCCGTCAAGGTTAATATGTTAGCCAATCACCAAGAGGATAATCATTTTATTATAATTTCAAATTGTTTTTCTCCTATAAACATTAAAAAAAAAAAAAACCAAAAACCCAAAACCTCTTATAATGGGCCATTGCCCCCTTTTTTCCCCCTGCTTCTCTTTTGGCCATTCATAGTACTCTTTGCATGATGATTTAATCCTTTTTTTTTCAGGTTCCTTTGTGCACAGTAACTTTTTATTTATTACATATCACATATGATGCTAACTAAATATGGGATAAAATCATTTATCTTATCAACAACTACAGCACTGATGGCTAAAAGTCATGGTACCATCAATCAACTTGGGGTCATATTGTTATTGGAAGCAGAGAATGGAGAGAAGAAAATTGAACTTGGATCACATGACTTGGTCTTGAAGACACATAATTTAGGTTTAAATGCTAGCTCTACTTGCTACTTTTATGGTGCCTTAGGAATTTCATAACCTCTCTAATAAATACAAGTATGTGTGCCTTGGCCACCTGCCAGGATTGTTAATCAAATGAGATAACATAGGAGACAGTGTTTTGTAAACTATAAAACACTTCACAAACATAAGATTCTTCTTATTGTTGTTGTCCAATAGAAGATGCTTATAAATTATATTAGTATCTAAGAAAAAATTTCATTACTATATTGATGCTAGAGGTACAAACTATACTGACAGAATTATTCAACGAAAAATAAACTTCCTAAAATAAATATTACTATGTGTACCATCTTTAAGGACAAAATTATTCTTACTGCTTATTATTATTTTTTAATGTATTATTTAAGATGAACAGAAAGCACACTGGGCTTGGGAGAATTATGAACCCCAACAACAACCAAAAAATATGGGTAACAAAGCCCTAGTGGTCCTGGTCTTTGACAATGGTCTGCATCATTAAAGATAGGAATCTTTGAAGCCTCTGCTGTTTGATTTCCATACTTGTGCCCCTGTCCCATCCCTTATCCTCATTTTGCTAGAAAATAAGAAAATAAGAGCATAGCTGTTAGTATACCCCCTACTCCACATAGAAACTTTATTATCTGTATCTACTTGTGTATTTCCATGACCTTAAGCCTCCCCTTTTAGGGAAAATGAGAAATAGCTCCTTCTCACAAAATAATGGGAGACCCATAGAGAAGCAAAGGTTACTCTGCTGCTGAAATCTCCTTTATTCTTGTAATGAGTGTGGAACCTAATGGTCCCGTCTATGGTGATTCTCAGGTCCTAACTTGGGCCTGATATACATAGATGTCCAATAAATGATTATTGAATGGATAAATTGATTGACTATAGCTTGGGTGAATTATTATATTCTCAAGAAGAGAAATCAGTATCTTTTGTTAATTAATCCATTTAACTATATAAAAATGATATTACAAAGACATTGACCTTGAAATTGTCTATGGAAGCAATTCCCAATATAAAGTGGCTGGGGAACAGGATAATATTATTAAATCAAACACTTGTGGCTTGTCTTTTTTGGGGAACACTTGTAAATATCCATTTTAATATTGATAAAGCAGTGTCAATATCCTCTTTTGTATTAATTATTTTATTATTTTTATTATTTAAAATAAGTTAATTCATGTCTAGCCAGACTGAGTTGAATTTCAAGTCTGTGCGGTTGAGTTTGAAATGATTAACATTTACAAAGGAAAAACAAGCAGGCTATTTCTAGGCAAATTTTATGTTTACAAGTTGTGGAAAGATTGCTTATTTTAACCAGTGAGATTGATCTTGGGGTGAGGAACTTTTAAAACAAGATGGCCTATGGCCAGTTAAACCTAGAGACACAGAAAATGAGTTAGAAAAACAAAACATAAGAAGGATAGAGTTGCACCAAAGTGCAGTTTTTAATATGGAATGTAAGCACTGGTTATTACTGTATTCTTTTGTTAGATTCATAGATTTTGTAGCTGCAACATTTGAACTAGTTAGTATATCGGGTTTGCTCTTCTTCTTACTGCAGTGCCTAATTGCTTGTCATTTCGTGATGTTTTATTTGTGTCATGTTATTGTTCACCATCGCTATTGAGGTTTATGGTATTCTGCCCCTTGTTTATGGTGTCAATTTTCTTCTCTTATGCCTGAAAAACTTATCTGCATGTTATTGCTTTTCTCTGTTACTTGTCTCTTGCTTAGGTCCCAAGTTTCTGCCTAACTGGTTGGAGGAATACTTCTGGGCTTGCCACTGTAATTTGTTTAATCAGGTCCAGGTCATGGGAACAGAGCAATGATTCTGAGAGTGATTTGCCCTCAGCTGAGGTCTGTCCACCCCAGAGAATAGACTTCACATTATGGAATCCACAGCATCCTGTCTCAAAGCAGGGGACATGTATCCCTGAGAAATCATTCTGGGAAAAAAATCTGGAAATTAACCTGAAAATGGGGGAGGATGGTGGATAGATTAGAACAAAATCTGCCATGCTTGAATGACAATTGCAGTGGTTATATACCTTACCTCAATTGTCTGGCCTTAGTTAAAATGAATATGATTTTTTTGTTGCTCCTACTTCATAAGCAATCATATTCACATATCAGTCAAATATTTCCTTTTATATACCACCAAAACTTTTTCTGTAACATTTTGTTAAATTGAGTTTTGGATTATAATTGTTAATTCATTTATCAAAATAAAATTTCTTTAGAGGAAAAATAGGTACAACCTTTTTAAAAAAAAACAAAACCCTTGCATTATAATAAAGAGAATGTTTGGACATTCTTCAAAGATGTCTCTGGGTATTGAAAATAAAGGTAGGTCATTAGAATAATGGTACATAACAGCTGTACTCTCAAGTTTGCTCATATATATGACAGACTTAGTAACTGCATAGATGCCTTTTGCCTCCCACACTTCAACATGCCACTGAAGTTTTATAAATTTATATCTAAGAACCATTTTTGTCCTATTTGAAGTAGAAAAAAAAAAAGTCCCATAGAGAGTGATTAGTTTCCTTTTTTTCCCACTAACTTTTTCTTAAGGGATGATTTGTTGACCCCAAAAGGATTTGGAGGACAATAAAGAGTAATTACTTAAAAATGGATGCTGTGGAACATGTTGTGAAGTGTGCAGATAAAACCACTATTGAGGTATGGTAATATTCTTTTGATATTACAATTTTAAATATAATTGCTTATGTTCAGTTCAAAATACTATTAAGATAAACCTTGCCACATGCCAGGATTCCTAATGACTGACTTACTGACTTACGAATGTTGCAAACCCAGCTAAAACACAATATTTGGAAAAATCTGGTCTTTACTGGGCAGTATTAGTCAAGGATGGAGTTGGTGTGGTAAGAAATGAGGTTCTTACAACATTCTCATGAGGGCCAGCCCGTGGCTCACTTGGGAGAGTGTGGTGCTGATAACATTCTCATGAAAGCTTAGTGGCCAGAGGAAAACAAATAAGTCTTTCATGTCCTTATCATGTTTGTGTAATAAAGAAAAAGTTACTTCTCTGAAATATTGTGCAACAGAAGGTGCGCAGAGCTTTAAAAGATTGCAATACACAGGACACACATGTCATTTAATTATGTGCAGATTTACCTGTTCAGACTTGTCTTTCTTGTCTCTGGGCATTCATCAGAAGTTCAAGTATAATTATAGTTAAGATTTTAAGTACCTAGCAAGACACATATAGAACATTTGTATAGTTACATTTTTTTGTAGTTAAAAAAGAATAATAAGGTTTGCTTTAGAGTTAGATACATGCATATAAAACAAATGACATTTCCTAAGACTATGCTTCCAAGTATTAATTTTTAGCTGAAAAACAGAAAGGAATTTGCCAGTAAAAATCTACTTTTTCCCACTAGTGCTGACATTTAGAATGTATTAGGTGATCAAATTTTATCAGAATATATGCTTGTCAACTACTGGTTAACTTAGGGGTTACACATAAACTCTAAAGGCAGATGTGAAATATGATAAACTTGTTGAAACAATATTCAAATCCTTTTGGCTTCATTTGGAAATCTTTCAAGGAATATGTGTATATATTATATATATATATATTATATATAATATAATCCTTTTGGCTTCATTTGGAAATCTTTCAAGGAATATGTGTATATATTATATATATATATTATATATAATATTATATATATAAATGTACCTATTTTAAACCCCCTCTCCTTCTTCAACTCTCTCTCTCTCTTTTTTTTTTTTTTTGTTGCTGGCTGGTACATGGATCTGAACCCTTGACCTTGGTGTTACAAAGCTGTGCTTTAACCAACTGAGCTAACTGTCCAACCGTCTCCTCCTTCAACTCTTACTAAATTGGTTAAGGTTTCCAAAATTAGAGTATTTATAGTACACAAAGAAAGTAGGCCAAATAATTAAATACTACCTCTGTACTGTGGGTATAATCAAAATTGAAAATAAGGATAGAGAAACTTCCAGGAGCCTTCTTTCTTTCTGACTACCACACCCAGCAGAAGAGGACAAAGTTCAGCAGATGAACAAGTACAAGCTTCCTTTAAAGCAGTAGCTCACAGATTTTTTTTATTGACTCTTTTGCCAACAAAATGCCCCATACCCTATTCCTTTTTCCCCGTAATAAGTGCTTTCCTGAAGCACTTCTGAAACCATTGATAAGCCAGTCTCTTTACTAACTTAATATCTCCCAAAGTTAACAGCAGTATAGTGCTCCAAGAAAAAAATGAAGGCTCTCAGGAATTATCCAATAAGTTTCACTGTGATAAGATTGTGCTTGAATGTAGGAAAATGGGGAAATACAAGTCTTTAATGCCCTTCTGCCTGTAAAAGGGCAAAATGACTTAGAAATAGTTATGCTGTTAAAAAAAGTTAATGAGGGGCTGGCCCGTGGCTCACTCGGGAGAGTGCGGTGCTGATAACACCAAGGCCACGGGTTCGGATCCCATATAGGGATGGCCGGTTTGCTCACTGGGTGAGCGTGGTGCTGTCAACACCAAGTCAAGTGTTAAGATCCCCTTACCAGTCATCTTTTTAAAAAAAAAATAAAAAATAAAAATAAAAATAAAAAGTTAATGATACTATTGTGGAAGTGATCTAGGACTGTGGATTCTAATAGTTCTGAATTCTCGATGGTTGGAAAAGGGGATAAAATATTCTAAACTACAAAGCATTCCTACCTGCAACTCCTTCATGAATGGTGGAAGGTGTGCCTTGGAGTACCCATCCTCCATCATTTGGGAAGGACTTATTTTTTATGAGTTAAGTATTTGTAAATTAAGTAAATAATACATTTCGTAGTTGGGTATTCATAAATTAAATGCCTACTATTACCCTTGAGGAAGCTCATTGATAAAATCACCCATAAATAGATCTCAAAGTCTGTTGAATTCATTGGGGGCTATCAAGAGATTTGGGCTCTCAAGAGATTTTGATTACATGACCTGGATCTGCTTCCTATAGCTGAGCCTGAGACAGGGATTGGGATATGGTACTCATGAGAGAAAAGAGATTGAAAGGAGAAACTTTTGTCTGGAGAAGATTAAATGGATTCTGTGAACATGCCAGCAGACTGGGACCCGAAGAAAGAATCCACCAGGAGGTTCCCTGTGAAAAGGTATGCCAGTAGACTTCAGATTCTAGGGTTAATATCTCACATCAATGTTTGTATCTTCTTTTTCTTTATAACAATCACTTACAGCTTCTTCAAGCTAAAACATTGGTTAGCAGTGTTTTCCGGATTCAAGGTAGGGGAAATCCATTTTTATGTTTTTTGGGGAATCTGTGAATACACTTCAGGGAAACTTAAGGAGCCTGGACAGCTGCAGCCAGGTGTAATCAGTGAAGAAATCTGAAGCAGCAGCCCAAAAAGAGTTGACCCAAACACTCAGGATGGATTCGTGAAACATGTGAGACCTTACTGCATATCTTTATGAAGTCTGCGGGATGGATTAGATTCCCTACATTCTCTTGGATGGAAGCTCTGATCCTTTTTATTTAGATACTAAAGAGAAGGGTGACCTGAGAAGGCTAGAGAAGTTGTGTTACACAATTCATTTCATAAGAATATAACAAAAAATCCTATCACACTGACAAAGTTGTAGCTGGCAATAAAGTAATAAGACCATGTCAGCCAATTTCAGAACAACTTGGAGGACAAAGAGAGAAAGCTTTAAATATAAAAGTCTATTATTTCTCCACTAAATGCGGCACCTTTACTATTGTGTAAGAACATATACAAAAAATATATAGGCATGCAACAAGAATAATTTTAAAGTCCACATTAATAAAAAAGTATAAAAGGTCAACTTTTATACTTTTTATCATGGTGAGTAATACAGAAAAAGCTAGAAAACACACCCTGCCCTTGAGAAGTTTACCATTACAAAGTCTAATTTGCATTACAAAGAGAGAGACACATGTGAGACGATAGAAAGTATGTGCAGAAATCCATACCTTTCTTTCCAGACAGGACACACCTTACTGGACAACAATGTCCAGGAAGGCATAGAGTGACCACTCTCAGACCAGATTTGGGATGAGTGAGAGGACAGTGGTAGTTCTTCAGAAGAGCCATTGAGGTATCAGTGGGATGCAACTGGGCCCTCTACTTTGTCAGACTTCAGCAGAGGAGGGAAAACTCATTTCTTGCTCCTCAGCAGGGAGGAGAATGGAGTAGTCCACTAAGAGAGGGGCTAGATCGTATAGAAGTCCAGAGCAGAAACTCTAGAGCCATACTACCCGAATTCAAACTCAGGCAAGTTACTTCATTAATTCACTTCTTTTTCTCAAGAGGTCACCTTATTTTCAATTACAAGAACCAATCTAGATGAATCTCTAAAGAGGTGATATTTTAAGGCTTGTTTCGAATATTTCTACCTAGGCTTGGATAAGGTCTTATGTGATGATTCTGGATGACAATTGGTTTCTGCCTACTCTGGATTCATTTTGAAATTAAAATTAATCCTGGTTAAGACCAATGGCATTATTTCAAGGTGGCTTCCTTCCTCTATAATTGAGGTTAGGTCTGTATCTCTCTAGATCTAAGGTACAGATGGGCTTGGGGGATATTTCCAGGTTGATTAGTTGCAAATCAACTAATGGGTTATAAACTAGTAGTACCATTAGAAGAGTTTCTGCAGCCACCATTATTTTTCTGTTACATCCTATAACCTAGTGACTTGGTAATCTCAAGGGGTGAAGGAAGCAGCGATTGAAGAAGAGCCAACAGGTATTTCTATGCTCATTGGTATAAGACAGAAGCTGTGTTGTCTGTTAATTGAGAAGCTCCTTAGAACCATATTGGTGTAATAATACTAACAGCAGTGTTCTGTAAAACTAAGTGAATTCTCTTGAGATCCTAAACTGCCTCTTTAAAAAAAAAGTGATGTTTTATTAAAATTGTAGCATTTACATTATGTTTAATTTTCTTCTTTTAAAAAGAAAAAGTGTTATGGTGATAAAATTGTTCAGTACTACATTAACTTTGCCTAACAACAGTCAGTTTTTTCTGTAATACAGTGCTTTTCTGACATTAAAATATGAACTACAGTCTAGGAAAAGATAGCTAGGAGAAAGTGGGATAATAATATAATGAAAAAACACAAACACTACTATATAGGAAAGGGCTGCATATAGCAATGTGCTCCAGATGGAGCCAGGGGAAGCTGAACCGAGCCACAACCAAATAAAGAGCACAACAAAAACACCATTTTCGGGGCTGGCCTGTGGCTCACTCGGGAGAGTGCGGTGCTGATAACACCAAGGCCATGGGTTCGGATCCCATATAGGGATAGCCGGTTGGCTCAATGGGTGAGCTTGGTGCTGACAACACCAAGTCAAGGGTTAAGATCCCCTTACCGGTCATCTTTTCTCACTCGGGAGAGTGTGGTGCTGATAACACCAAGGCCACGGGTTTGGATCCCATATAGGGATGGCCGGTTGGCTCAATGGGTGAGCTTGGTGCTGACAACACCAAGTCAAGGGTTAAGATCCCCTTACCGGTCATCTTTTTTAAAAAAAAAAAAAAAAAAAAAACACACCATTTTCATGCGGGTAGCCCACCATAGCCACCACAATTGCCACGGCTGCCACAAAAGTGGCTAGTCTCTACAGCAGCAGTCACAGCCACCATGCAGATGGCCTGCCAGACTCTCAACTGCATTGACACAAGCAGAGGCACCCGCAGAGACCAAAACAAAAAACAAAAAACAACCCCCCCCAAAAAACAAAAACACACACATACATAAACAAACAAACAAACAAAATACAAAGAGGTCCTCTCTCTCCACAAAGCACACTCTAGACTAATAGAAGAAGCAACTGCTTTGTGATAATAGGGTAGGACTTAGTCACACCTGTCTCAGTACTGGACAGATCATCTAGGCAACAAATCAACAGAGGAACAGTTAATTTACCAGGTGGAGAGAACAAATCTGTGGTTACTTATTAGAGGGTTGAGAAAGAGGAGGGGAAGGGGAGAGATTGGATAAGGGGCATAATGAACAAGTATGATTTGTAATAATGAATATGCTAAAAAAAAAGAAAGAAAGAAATGTGATCCAAATACTTCTTAAAAGGTATTATTCTTATACTCACACTTGGAGTATTTCAGGTTTGAGTTCCAGGACATGCACAATCTGCCATTCAACCTGCCATTGTTCAGATTTTCTAGAAGATAACATTAACTGTCCTTAGTCTTATAGATGGGTAATATAAACTAAAGATTTTTTAAAAGATGACTGTAGGAGACAAAGCTAGGGTTCCTGACTCTTGGTTCCTGCTGTAACCAGTAAGACACTCTCTCCTCTGAAAAAGTTCCAACTATCTGAATGCTTCTATTTGGAATCTTAATTGAGAGAAGTCTCCCAGAAAGTTACTTTTGGCAGTATACATTTAGCATGGCAAGAGTAAAAATCTGCTTTTGCATTCTGCCACTTTTATTTGAGATTGGCATGTGAGATATTGCAAAAATCCAGAAATTTGCAATAGTGTCAATTCAGTTACCTTGTCTCGTTTGAAGTGTCTTTCTTTCCCATATACTGTATTTGAAACCTCATAATTACCATTTCTTTAAGTCCCTTAGAGCTAAGAAACTTGCCTGCTGAGAGTTTTCCCCTCATATATAATTACCACATTCAGAGCCAATTTCAGATTGCATGGTTGGGGATAACCTGAGCCCATGGACAAGCCACACGATGTCAAGATTAGCCCCTCCGGAGCTCCCTTCCTTCTCAGCCCAGATGCCGAATGAGCTTTGCAGCGGCAGATTTCTTAAATTAGCACCAGATCATCTGAAGTTAGAGTCCCCTTCGTGCTCACTGGACACAAAGTACTCATTTGCCTAATTTAAAGTCTTAGGCCTGGCTGAGAAACACAGTAAAAACAGCAAAACTTATTACACCCCTTAATATTGCAATCGTCTGTGCACTAAGACTCTTTCTCCTTAGTTGAAAATTTCCTTGGTCTGCATAAGGAAAACTGTGTCTGTGTAGTAAATTGTGGAGGTCTGCATGTTGTGGCTATGCTTACTCTTGCTAAGACTCACAATGGGCAACACATTTATTTACAAGACTGACATTGACGAGTCCTGCACACCTGTGCAAAGCTCTATTGGTTCCTGCACTTTTGCTGAGCGGTCTGAATGGTCCGAGAGGTGTTTCTGGAAGCTATATACAAATACATGTAAGTAGAGCCCCTTGCCTATATAGAAACTGGTGCTCATCTCTGGACAAAGCCACCATAAATTACAGTCACCATTCTGTATGACCAAAAACTCAAAGCTTCACTGTCAGTCTGTAGCAGGCAAAAGCTATTTGCCCATCTATTAAATCAGCTTGGCTAACTTAGCCTCTACGAACCACTGAGGTCAAAATGCCCTGGCATCCACTAAAGTCTATAGCCCTCAGCCACCTCTCCTGACCACACCAAAAGCCACTCTTGTGTATGTTGTTTTTTTTTCCTCCTCTGAATTCCACTTCTTTTGTTTTATTTCTCAATGTTAACAGCCGATTCATCAAATATGGGGGTCTCTATGGAAGTCCACCGAATAGCATTCTTCTTCCCCTTCTGGATTCTGAGCAAACTGAGAAATAAGGTAAAAGAAAAAGACAGATGAAATGTCCAAACATCACCGTTATTACCCATAAAGCCTTAATTCAAGAACTAAAGGGACATTATACTGAATCCCACAAGGAAAATCATAGCAATGCTGGATTTAGAGTCTACCTGGAATGTTTTAATTTGCATGTTTATTGGAGGTTAAGAAGGCAGTGGTGCCAGTTCTTGGAAGCATCAGATTAGCCCCATCATGTCTCACTGTTTCATAATTCAAAGAACCTCATTTTATTCAGTAATGTGGGATTCAGCGGGAATTCAACAGTACCCCTTGCCTAGAATAAGATATAAGTCAATGAAATCTGTACTTCACCTTTCCTTGTGAAATTTGGGTGTAGCAACCACCTTCTGTTAATTCCAGAAGCTTTGTTTCATTTTTCTAAAAACACTGGTTAATTCTGTTTTAAATCAGCAGCTAATCAGCTTAGTTACTACTGGCAAACAGGAGCTGTGTTCTACTCCAGGCCGGGTTAGACTTCTGGAGGAAGTTGAGTGGCATTTCAACTTGGAAGATCTCGCTTTTATTGTTTTTGCTGTTGGAGTTGTGGTTGTTGTTGTTGGTGGTGGTGGTGTGTGGGTGAGTATGTTAGGCAGTGAGGAGGGAGGAATGACTGAAATACCCTTTTTTTAGTAGTGAGAGCAGAGCTACTGTCATGGAAATGTGCCTTTGGCTAGCAAACATGTGAGATAAAATTAAAGGTACTGGCTGAAGGTTTGCTAGAGAAACAAGGAAAGAATAAGAACACTGGGGGAAAATAATACTCTGAAATAGAAGAATGCATATGGGAAAACAAAAGTCTAACATTGAAAATTTGTAATTTGCTAAGAAAATGTGGCCTATCTTTTCTAAACAGAGAGAATGGAAACTAAGAAAGAGAAGAGATTTAGGAGTATGGTGTCATATTTAAGGGATAAAAAGGTCTGCAAAAAATAGGGCAATAAAAGTAGTGTTCATCTTACATCAATGCGGAATTAGATTTTTTTCCCCACAGGGAACAGCCTAAAGGATTTTGTACAACTGTGTAATTTAAAAAGATAGCTTTTTTAAAAAAAACTTGCAAACAAAATTATGGTAGAGGTGTTAAGCCCCACAGGGAACAGCCTAAAGGATTTTGTACAACTGTGTAATTTAAAAAGATAGCTTTTTTTAAAAAACCTTGCAAACAAAATTATGGTAGAGGTGTTAAGTTTTTTTTTTTCCAGTGAATAAAGGCTTTTCTATGAAGATATAAGCCTTTATTTTAAGTGAAGTCACATTAATTCATGATCAATAATTATATCTGATAACGGAAAAACATATGGTAAAACTAAATGCAGTTAATTTACAACATGTTTCTCTAAAAAGCTATCCTTTGAAGTTGATTATAGAATTAAAATAGGATTATAAAGGAAAGGTAAGGAAGAAATAAATTTTTAAATTAAAACTCATTCAAACTTTTCACCTCCATTGATAACACTTTTACAAAACCACTTTCAGAAAAGTTTTGGAAATTTAATGTTTAAATTTGTAGGACTTCATTCATTATGCAATTAAACATTTTTGACTTTTCAAAAAACATGGTCACTACAAAGTTTGAACTATATGTGGAAAATAAATGATATATAATTGAAATTCATAGGTTATCTAAATGAATAACTAGTTTTTTTCATATGGAATCTTTTTAAAAATCAATAAATAGAAAAAACTCAGTGTTAATACTTTCTTACTTTGTAGGGTTGTAATAAAATTAAAAGAGATAATGCAATGTCTACACAAGTGTGTTCCTCAGGTTGATAATAATTTTTACTTAAAAAAATATAATGTCATGGTTAAATAAGTTAGGGAAATTATGGATTGAGTAAAATTGAGTTGATCTTTCTCTTTAAAATATTGCAGAGGTTATAATAAGCTAATATACATTAAATAAATATCCAGGAAGTAAATATATTTCCCAGTAACTTTTATTTGATTATAAAATATTTATTCATAGAATATCTCCCAGGTCTAGCACCATGCTCACAGTATGTACGTAGCTATTATGTATTTTTACTTAGAAGTCTTTATTTTAGGGCTGGCCTATGACTCACGTGGGAGAGTGTGGTGCTGATAACACCAAGGCCAAGGGTTCGGATCCCTATATAGGGATGGCTGGTTAGCTCACTTGGGAGAGCGTGGTGCTGACAACACCAACTCAAGGGTTAAGATCCCTTTAAAAAAAAGAAAAAAAGAAGTCTTAATTTTAACCCAGCTGCAACTAAGCAAGCTGCCGCCACTGCTGAGGCCCCACTGGGGTCCTGAGGTATGGAGTCAGGAGAAGCCGAACCCAGGCATAACCAGGTAAAGAGCACTCCAAAAACACCATTTTCAGGTGGGTAGCCCTTCATAGCCACTGTAATTGCCACGGCTGCTGCAAAAGCAGCTAGTCAGTAGCCTCAGCCACCGTGCAGATGGCACACCAGACTCTCAACTTCATTAACACAAGGAGAGGCACCAGTGGAGACAAAAAAAAAAAAAAAAAAAAAGAAGAGGTCCTCTCTCTCCACAAAGCACACTCCAGAGTAGTAAAGGAAGCATCTGATTTATGATAATAGGGGAGGACTTGATCACACCTGTCACAGTACTGGACAGATCATCTATGCACCAGACCAATAGAGGAACAGTTAGTCTATCAGATGGAGAGAACAAATGTATGGTTATTAGAGGAGGAGGGAAGGAGGAAGGGGGAGGGGGAAGGGGAGAGACTGGGTAAGGGGCATAAAGAATAAGTATGGTTTGTAACAATGAATATGCTAATAAAAATAAATTAAATAATTAATTTAGTTAATTAAATGTAATCCAACTCAAAAAAAGTCTTTATTTAGAAGAAAAAAGGGACCTAGATAACAAGCAAGCTAAATAATCATTGTCAAGCATGTAGTCTTTCCTTCCTTGTGTATCAAATACTGAAATTCCTAGCCAATGAGTTTCTAATGGAAAGATGTGAGTTACTTCCAGGCTGGAGCGGACTCCTTAGAGCTCTTTTTCCCTTGACACCACTCTTAGTGATATCTCAGAGGGTGGCTACTTGTCAGCCTGAGTCCCAGAGTGAAGAGTGCAGAGAGCAGAGTAGAGAAGAGCAGACACCCAAAGCTGACTCTTAATTGGCTTATAGCAGAAGCAAAAAAAAAAACCCAAAACTTGATTGTTTTAAGCTGCTGAGGTTTTGGGTTGTTATCACAGAATAACTTATTTATACTGACAGCTATGAATAATGATCAGGAGTAAGTTTTATTTTTAAAACTGGAAAAAAAAAATCTTCTCTGTTTAGTAGGAAATATACTGACAGCTATGAATAATGATCAGGAGTAAGTTTTATTTTTAAAACTGGAAAAAAAAATCTTCTCTGTTTAGTAGGAAAAAAAAAAAGAGAGAGAGAGAAACTAGGTCAGAACCAGAGTCTAGTTAGTGGCTAGACAGGTCCGAGCGGAGAAGGCGAGAATCCAGAAACTGGGCAGATCCACCAAGTTGGCACAGAGTCAGGGGAGCTGTCAGCTACTGAATGAGCCACCAGGAAAGCCATGAAGCAGTGACTCAGTAAGGGAGATTTAATGGCCATCATGGAGGCTCAATGTGACCTAGTGTTTGGGGGCAAGCCCCCAAACTAAGGGTTTGGTTATAAAGAACAAAAGGAAAGCTTATTTGCTGGAACAATGCTTGGTCATTGTCCAAGCAGATTAGATGATTACCCACTGGAATAGAACTTATTGAATATTTTCTGACTAGGAATAGCTTTAATTTCAGAGGTTGGGGTGGAGCTGAATCTATAGATGAAAAATAAACGGCTCAAAATTAGAAGAATAGCAGAAAAGAGACAAATGAGTCATTACAATTGAAGATTTTGTGAATGGCTCTAGGGAATGGAAAAATAGAAATTTGAAATAGATGTTAGAAAAATGAAGGGCTGGCTGCTTATCTCAGTTGATTAGAGCACAACCGTTTAACACCAAGATCAAGGGTTTGGATCCCTGTACCAGCCAGCTGCCAAAAAAAAGGAAAAATGGATTTCTATTGGTCTTCCACCTGTTAACTCTCTAAGATAGAAACTGTCTGGTTTTGACATGGTTATGTTGCTTAAATTTTTTTTTTTTTCTTTTTTGATGGCTGATCTATATGGGGATCCAAACTCTTGACCTTGGTGTTACAACACCATGTTCTAACCAACTGAAGTAACCGGCCAGCCCCATATTTCTTAAATTTTAGGATACTTAGTAGTCTATTCTGCCTAGAGTTCCCTTCATGGACGTCTAGTTGTGCTCCTGCACACTTTATGGAATTGGGCTGACTCGATAAAACACAGCCACTTATGGCATTGTTGTGAAGGCACATGTTTGCTAGGGCTGCCATAACAGATCACTACAAACTGGGTGGCTTAGACGAAAGAAATTTATCATCTCACAGTTCTGAGGTTAGAAGTTCAAGATCAAAGTGTTAACAGGGTTAGTTCTGTCTGAAGACTGTGAGGAAGGATTGTTGTGTGCCTCTCCCCCAGCTTCTGGTGGTTTTCTGGTATCTTTGGTGTTCCCTGGCTTGTAGAAACATTACCTTTATCTCTGCCTTCATCTCCACATGGCCTTTTCATTGCGTGTGTGTGTTTATCCTCAAATTTCCCCTTTCTATAAGGACCCCAATCATGTTAGATTAGGGGCCCACCCTACACCTGTATGACCTTATCTTCAATGACCCTTATTCCAAATAAGGTCACATGCTAAGGCACTGGGTATTAGGACTTCAATGTGTGAATTTTGGAGGGGACACAATTCAACCAACAGCAGCATGCATCAAAGGAGAAGTTGTTTCTCTCACCATATCTACCTGTTCCTGTTTTTTCTTTTACCTGCTGTCTTACAAAAATATTTACATGTCTTTTTTTCCTTAAAATCTCCTAGTTCCTGACACAGTACCGGTCACAAAATATGGCAGTCATGGCTGACCCGAACTAGTAACTACAATAGCTTTCTGATGTCTCGCTGCCTCCTGCACTTTTGGTTTACCCATTCCAATTCACACTGCACAAAACTGCTTCCTCTTTAAAGAATGCCCTTCGCCAAGTGGTCTACCTGTTAAACTCTCATTCACACTTGAATTCCAGCGCTATCTCCAATGCCTTCTGTGACATTCCCAGGCAAAGTTTGGTAGCTAGTTCCTCTTTGCTCCCATATAACGTTGTGCATTCCTATGGCAATCATTAGGCATTCAATAAATGTTTGAATGAGTGTTTAAATTAACTAAATGAATGATTTACAAGACAAATCCTATGAAGTAATTTCTGCTCTAAAATTTTCAGGGAATATTGTCCTATTTCTGTTTGCACTGCTGAATTAAGTGGGTCATACTTCAGAAGAGTCTTCTCATAGCTATATCACTTGAAACGCCAAAGAATTACCCTTACATTAAAAAAAAAATGCAATTTGTAAATAACACAGCATCAGTATACAATTTACAACTTTTTATCGAATTAAAAGTCTGTAGGGCCCTTGAATCTTCTTTAAAATAAAGATGGGGGCTGACCAGTTAGCTCAGTTGGTAAGAACATGGTGCTGATAACATCAAGGTCTAGGGTTCAATCACTGTATAGGCTAGATGCCTAAATAAATAAATAAAATGAAATAAAATAAAATAAATCTTGATGTTCTACTACCATTATCAAAATAACTACCCAGAAATGCCATTAGCATCATTTCACTAATCAGAACACTTCATCTCCAAAGCAAGGCCCAAAGCAGGGCCGTAGTGATCAGGCATCAACTCTTTGGGTTAAGCACATGAAAGGAGGTAGATGACAATCAACTTAACAGAGTGGACTAGGACAGTGAATGGAGCAATTCAACGACCACGTGCTGAAAGCAATTTGAAAAGCTCCCAAAAAGCATCATTAAGGACAAGGAGGAAGCTACTGAGCCAATTAGCACTTCTTGAAAAATAGATTATCTTGCCTATAAGAAAATGCTGACAGCAAAGTCCCAGGGCAGTCAAGCATCCCGCCCTCTCCCTGCCACCCTGTCTATGCCACCATTTCTCGTATAAGCTTCTCCAAAAAGTCATCTCCATTTGCTGCTCAGATTTTCTTTCTTTTTTTTGTCTTTTTGTCTTTTTTCGTGACCGGCAACAGATCGCAACCCTCAGTGTCGCGCCCGTACCGGACCGGGACCGGCAACGGGATCGCAACCCTCGGCGTTGCCCCCACTCCTCGCTCAGCCAGTGGGCGGCTGGTCTGTATGTGGGATCTGAACCCTCGGCGGGAGCGCCGCCACGCTTCTCAAGCGGCGCACTGTAGCAGTACGCCACCGGGCCGGCCCATTGCTGCTCAGATTTTCAATTCTCTCTTATTCTCCTTCAGTCCGTTTCAACCTGGCTTCTCTCATCACAGTGAAAATGGAGCTATTTTCTTTCTCACTACTGACCTGAACTGCCAAAACCCACAATATTCTTCTGTCTTTATCTTACTCAGTCTTCTGCTGCATTTCATACTGATGATAAACCTTTCTTCTTGAAACTCTTTACCTCTCAGTTTCCCTCTTACTCCTTTACCAGTCTCCATTTCCATCATGGGCTCCTGCCTTCCTCTCCACCCTGTAAATGTTGGTGGCCCCACCAAAGCCACTGGTCTCACTGTCACTGTCCCTTTCCCTCCCTGGGTGGTTATATCAGCACCAATTTTTGCTCTTTTACCTGCGCATGGTTTCTCCAAGCTTCGGAGCTTTATATCTGGATGGTCATCTTTACCCGAAGGTCTCACAGGCACCTGCAACTCAACCTGTCTAAAACTAAACTCCATATCCTCACTGATGGTTTTTCTGGGTGGGTGACACCAACAGTCTTCCAGTCACCCATGATAAAGTCTTGGGAATTGTCTTGGACTTCTCTTTCTTTCTCGTTCTCTCTGTCTGATTATTCACCAATCCTACTGATTTTAATTTCTAAACTTTTCTTGGATTTGTCCCCACCTCTTCATGTCTACTGTGACTGACTTAAGTTAGGCCTCCATCCTCTCTGATCTGAAATTCTGGAAAGCCTTCCGATCCCTCTCCTTGTTCCTACTTTTATCTTCTTGAATCAGCCCTCCACAGAGTGGCCAGTTATCTAACTAAAACACAAGTCCAAATATGTCATCTCCTGCTTCCTTCCCCCTGGGGGCTTAAATCCTTGCCTGGGAATCTTCGAGGCTTGAGCAACCAGAATATCCAAGGAAGACTCAAGGGCTTGAGAAATGGCTACTAGCAGTTTCCATATTTTAGAAATCTGTGCAGCTGTACCAGTGTGTACCCCCTGCACACAGAATAATGTTTCCCACTTGTGCCTTTACCCATGCCCTGCCCCTCACCCCTACCTGGCTAACTATGCATCCTTCAAAATTAACTCAGCTGTCACTTCCTCCAGGAAGTCTTCCTGTCTCCTCCTCCAAATACCTTGTCTCTATGCCTTTTAAGTACTGGATGAAAATATCTCCCTTTGCATTTTCCACATTGCTATGATAAACACCAAAGACTGTGAGCTCCTTGTGGACGAGGATCATGTCACAAAGCCATGTTGCACAGAGACTGATACAGTAGAGCCTTGATACACATATAGTGAAGATGATTGTGAAGGGATGATTGGTTGAGAACCTGGAGGATCTGGGGCCTAGATAAGTAATTCCTTACTTTCACTCCTGCGCCTCTCATTACAATTTTTACACAGGTGGAATCTGGTCAAAATGTATATATGTACGAAAGCAAAGGTAGAAAGACAGACAAAGGGCAGCCTGAGGCATACGGTTGTCAAGGGTCAAAGGGCAAATCCATTCTTTTGCTTTGTGAGACAGAGAGCTGGAGTAAATGGGCCTTTAAAATACCAGGGTACTTCAAAATTTCATGGAAAGATTCGTATTATCTTTTAATTCTATTTTTTCATGAACTTTTTGAAGTAACCTCATGTGTTTGTGTGAACTTCCACAGGATCACCTCTTTCTTCCATTAAGGAATATCCTGAGTTATTGTTCAGGGGAGCAGTATGAGTGAATGTCTAGGTTCCCCCAGGGACTGCTCTCCTTCTAAGAAGTGTTAGATCTGGCATTGGAAGTCTTGAGTAAAGACCTTAGTACTCAGGATATGCAGTAGATATTTGTTTATTGATTTATTTATTTCCTGGCTCATTCTGCAAAGGATCTGAGGCTGATTATAGTAAGAATACATATAATAAAATAATGATGAAATATCAACAGAAATAGAGGACTGAGGAAAATAATGCAAATCAGTAGGGCCAACATAATCTATTTACTCCCTCATTCAATTTTTCATTCTTTCATTCATTTGCCAAATATTTAGTGGGTATCTACTATCACTAGCCATACATTGGGTTCAAATTGGTTTTGAGTTTCTTGGGAAGCCAAATTAACAGGGAAATATGATCAATTGCATAATTCTTATCATAAGGCAGGAGGGAGCATAGAGTTTCCTTGAGGAAAACTTTCTCCAGAACTAAACTTTGAAAAAAAAAAGATGCTCATATGGTCTTTGATATAGTAGACAATGCTCTCAACAACTTATAGCAGTAAATGTAGAAACTAAGTTTATATGTTCTAATAAGTGAACTAGATAGAGGTGGCCCTTTCAGCAGGTTCAAACCAGACCAGAGACTGATACACACATAACAATCATGTAAACCTAACTAATACATTTAGTTGTAGTTTAGTGAAAGGAATAGCAAACTTAAAATAAGGAGATCTGGGATTACCATTAATTGAATAGATCACTTATGCCTCTTGTGTCTTAATTATGAATTGATCATCATATAATTATACTATTCTACCCCTTACAGTGTTGCTGTAAGAATTAAACAGGGGTGTATACAGAAAGTGCTTTGTAAATTGCTCTGCAAATGCTATTTCTTTTTTCTTTTCTTTCTTTTTTTAACCCACAATGTGTTTATTGGGATGGCTTTCCATTCATCTTGATTCAGGGTGCTTTTAGTGCTGCTTTCTCGTGAAGGAACATCCTTCTGTAAGCCTCGCGTTTCCTCCTGGAGGCTGCAGAGGATAGTGGAGCAGCCAAAACACAGAACTACTGTTTGTGCATGGCTGAAGACCCTGGTGGTTTTATAACATCCTGGGCATTTCACATCCATGAAGTAGGAGGTGGGGCTCTGCACCAGGAGCTTCTTATGTTTCCTCTTTTTCTCTTCTGGAGGGGGATGAAGGAGATCCTTTGTGAGAGGCATGTTCTCCTGGGGAGGTTTTCACCACTGGAAAAGCTGCAAATGCTATTTCTATAAAGCTATGAGTTTTTGATGGTAAGTATTAAAACTTATTGTCTGTCTCTAGAGTCAAAGGGGAATGAAAAGTACAAAAGAGCTGCAGCTTGTTTTATGCTCAGGTGGGAAGATCTCTCCAGGGGTGGTAGAGTAGTCCCACGCAACAGGACACTCACTCTGCCTGAGCTCTGCTTCCTCCTCCCAAGAAAATGGAACTGAAAGGCTGGCTTGTTAGCGCAGCTGGTTAGAATGTGGTGCCGATAACATCAATGTTCATGGTTCGATCCCTGTACTATCCAGCCACCAAAAACAAACAAAAAATTTAAAACAAAAAATGGAATTGAGAAAACCAGTGTGCAGTTAAGGAGCAAGCTGAAATAAAAGTGTTTTTTTAAAATAGCATCTTCTGGGGCTGGCCCGGTGGCACACTGGATAAGTGCGCCGCTTGGGAAGCACGGCGGCGCTCCCGCCCGAGGGTTCGGATCCCACATACAGACCGGTTCCCGCTCACTGGCTGAGCGAGGCGCGGGAGCGACACCGAGGGTTGCAATCCCATTGCCGGTCCCCGGTCCGGTGCGGGGGCAACACTGAGGGTTGCGATCCGTTGCCGGACACGGAAAAAGACAAAAAAACCAAACCAAAACAAAACAAAACAAAAACAAACAAACAAAAAAATAAAATAGCATCTTCTTTTCTGCATATTAAAAAACTCTGATTAGGGCCGGCCCATGGCTCACTCGGGAGAGTGCGGTGCTGATAACACCAAGGCCGCAGGTTTGGATCCCTATATAGGGATGGCTGGTTAGCTCACTTGGGAGAGCACAATGCTGACAACACCAAGTCAAGGGTTAAGATCCCCTTGTCAGTCATCTTTTTTTTTTTAAAAAACAAAAAAACAAAAACCCACTGATTATTCTGGAAAATTTGGACTACAGATAAAAGACAAAAACTAAAAGCACCAAGAATTTGAACATTTAGAGGTAGTCGTTTTTTGCATTTTGATGATTATCTTCTAGTGTTTTTTTTTGATAAGAACGAATGCATGCACAAATTTGGCATCATAATATATATGCTGTTTTGTAACCCTTGGTCTCCATATGATTAAGTGTTCTTCTACAAAATGATTTTTAATGGCTCCCAAACAATTCAATAAAATCAACAATACTACTAGTTGCTAAGATCAACTGAGCACTTGCTGTGTACTAGAGCTTTGTAAAATACTTATTTAATCTTCACTATATAACTCTGCAAGGTTATTTTAACAAGAGAAAGCTGAGGCTTAGAACATTTAAATAACTTTCTCATTGTCACATAAGTAGTATGTGTCTTGGACTCAGATTCCTGTCACTGCAATTATGAAGACCTCAGTCACTATGCTCTACTCATTCATATGTGGACATAACACAATTTATTTAATCAATTTTTTGCTCTTGGAGATTTAGGTGGTTGCTAAGTTGATGATATTAAAAAACATGCTGTGGTTAACCTATTTGAAGGAAAATTCATATACATAAGGAGAATATTTCTTTAAGCTAAATTGCTCACTCAAAATAACTGGACAATTTTAAGAAGACTTTTTTATACTCATTGCCAAATTGCCCTCTAGAAATTTTATAACAATTTGTAGTACCTAGATTCCTGAAACCTCCTCATTGCTAGATATTGTCTCTTCTTCAGTCTTTGGAGTAAAGTTTTGAAGGTATGCCCAGGAAAGTTCTATAGTTTTGAAGGAGTAGAAGATTGTCCTTTTTAAAAATTGGGAAGACTGGGTCTTAATTACATCTACAATATTGTACCTGAGAAATTAAATCAGTAAATAGTTTGGTGAGAGTTTTAGCCCTAAAATCAGAATAAAATAAAATTTGCGTCAGCAGGAGCTCTTCACCCTGATTTATATAATTTAACTACTTACAGTGGCTAAGGACACTAAGATGAGGATTTAATCCATATTGGCCTGGAGGGAATATTAATGGCAATGGGCAGTGTATTCTTTGTGATATTATGTGTTACTATGTGAGATTACAAACGTATGCACCAACTTGATAGGAAGAGAGTGGTTTTTCAATGTTATTTTTAGTCCTGGGAGTTATGAACTATGGTATTACTATTTGATCTTAGCAAAATTTTTCCTCTTCTCTTTCCAAACTTCTTTAGATATTTGTGGTCAAGGGACAGAAGAACCAATGTTAGGTAAAAATCAGGAAGAGCTAAAGAACAGCCAAGTGTAGTCAGACGATAAACTGGGAATCTCAGGATCTGGATTTTAGCCCCTTCCAAACTTCTTTAGATATTTGTGGTCAAGGGACAGAAGAACCAATGTTAGGTAAAAATCAGAAAGAGCTAAAGAACAGCCAAGTGTAGTCAGACGATAAACTGGGAATCTCAGGATCTGGATTTTAGCCCCTACTCCTTAATCCTTGGAAAAGATTCTTAACCTCCTTTGGCTATGTTGTCTATTTATAAAATAGGTTTCCATCAAATCAGTGGTTTCCAAACTGCTACAGGCATTTGAGGAACATTTGATTGAAATTTCAATTTCAAAGGTTTTTTTGACAATTAAAACATTCAATTGGTACAAACTAAGGGTGTTAAATTCCAAATTTTAACATTTTTGAGATCTCTCATAAACTGTCATGTCAATCTTTTTTTATGTAAACCCGGGAATAAAGCTCCCTATGCCTGCCTTATAAATGTGTCCCTGTCTAAGAAGAATATAATTCTTGAAAATTCTGCAAATTTCCTGCAAATTCAGGCCCAGGTCCACTCACAGGAAACTATACAAGTGAACACACAGGTTTCCATAAAAGAAATGGCAAGCAAGACTCACATGCATCTGACCAGCCTGCTTCTGTTCACCAAGTAATCATCAGTGGTATCATTTCTGTATCTCCTGAGGATGCATATGGCAGCGTGTTTAAATGCTTACTTTTCACTTTGGATGCTTATCTGATCTTTGTAATAAAATAAAGTGTTTATATGTTTTGGGTGCTTCATGCTTAACTTTTATATTCATGTATTTTTTTTTTAGATGAGGTGGAATAATTATCTCTACAACTAGAAATGGATTGCTGGTTAAAAGCAGGACATTTAAAAAGCAAATGTGAAGAGGGAAATTATAATATTGATCAGGCTCACATTTTAGGATAGATATGCTGTATTGATCAGGCTCAGAATAAAATGAGTCATACTATAGAGTACTAAATGCATCTTCAAATTTTATCGACCAAACTAGCAGCAGTATGCAAAATAAAAGCAATATGCAGAAAATTATCTTCAAAGTTGCTATGATACAAGTTGCAAATCAATTGACTGGATATGTGTAGGTCTATTTCTGGACTCCCTACTATGTTCTATTGATCTTTATACCTGTCATTATGGTAACATTTATTGATTGTCCTACTGATTGATCAATTGTTCTATTGATCTCTGATAGATTTGGATGTGTTGTCCCCTCCAAAACTCATGTGGAAATTTAATCCCCAATGTGGCAGTGTTTGAAACTGATTGAGTCGTGGGGGCGGATCCCTCATGAATGGATTAATGCTCTCTCCAGGGGAGGGGGACCTGAGTGAGATCTAGCTCTATTAGTTTTTGCAAGAGCTGGTTGTTCAAGAGACCCTGGCACCTCCTCTCTCTCCCTTGCTTCCTCTCGCCATGTGATGTGCTTGTACCCACCAGCTGCCTGCCACTTTCTGCCATGAGTAGAAGCAGCCTGAGGCCCGTGCCAGATGCAGCTGTCCCAGAATCATAAGCCAAATAACCCTCTGCTCTTTATAAATTACCCAGTCTCAGGTATTTTTGTTATAGCAACACAAAAACAGACTAAGACAATATACATTTGAAAACTATTTTTCCACCAAACAATGACAGCCTGAAGAATCTGTTTATTGATTATCTCCACACTGAACACTTATAAACTGAGAAATGTTTATGGATATTACATATTAAATATTAAAATGCTACTTTTCTTTTAACTGCCTGATGGCTTTCCTTGAATGTGGTAGCTTGTCTTTTAGAGGGTCACCATAAATATGTTCCACTCCGTGTATGTACATGTCATTTTCCCACTGACAGGTAGTCTTTTCCTCCTTCTCCTTGAACCTGGGCAGGCCTTAGTGACTTATTTGATCAATGCAGTATGTTAGAAAGGATGCTCTGAACTTCTGAAGCTAGGTTATAAGAAGGTTGCAGCTCCTGCCCAAGGTGATAAGAAGATTGCAGCTCCCGCCCAAGGCTCTTGCAGTGCTCACTCTTGGAAACCTGAGGTGTCACGCAAGTTTTACTGCCTACTGGAGTGATCGCACGGAGAGGCCCTGAGTCTGCATGGAGAGGGGGAAGGGCCCAGCTGAGCCCACTTTCTAGCTGTGCCCAACAAAGCATTATGTATGTGAATGAAGTCACTTTGGTCACTCCAGGTCAGGCCACCTGTCAGTTGAGCACCATTGAGGAGTGACTTCTGTTAAAGGCACATGCAGAAGAATCAACCAGCTAAATTTTGCATGAATTCCTGACTTTCAGAAAGTGTGATTTTAAGCCACTAAGTTTTAGGGTAGTTTGTTATATTGTAAAAGATTATTAGAACACTGAAGGATAATTTGAGATAACAAGGCAAGCTATTATAAAATTACTACCACTTCCAACGGTAGTTTGTTATATTGTAAAAGATTATTAGAACACTGAAGGATAATTTGAGATAACAAGGCTACCACTTCCAACTATTTATTTTGTAAATCAGGCAACAGAAATGGAGACTGTGAAATGCGAAGATAATTGGGCATCATGTCTGATTTAAGACCACAGCTAACACCAATAACCTCCAGTTTTCAATTTCTTTGCATTCATAAAACATTGCTATTGTTATCAGGGTTGTTTTTATAATAAATACATATTATAAATTTGAATTAAGAATAAAATTTTGCTAATATAATACCACTTTTATCCATTTTATACCTTGGAGTTTCCAATAAAATTCTATTCAAAATATTCTATCTGGGAAGTAGTTTCTGAACTTAAAAAAGTTTGAAAACTGGACAAATATTCTTAGTGTTTCCTTCTCGCTCTAATATTTATAAAATGTGTCACAGTGGGCATGATGAATTTTGAGTGGATTTTTGTTTGAGCCACAATCTGTTTTTGTCAAGGGTATCAAAAACATTTTCATTTTTGATACCCCTCGGACAGGACATTTTTTTTAAAGAAGAAAAGCAGAATCTCTTAAAAGATTGTGCACCCGCCCTAGTACTGGTGAAATCATCTCCATTTAATATACATATACCCTAGTTTAAATCTTAGGCCAGAGATCAAAGTACGTACTTTTTAATAACTCAATTTAATTTCTATTTGAACACCTATTTCTCCAGCATGGTGGAAGCTTAATTGTGCTTAGTTTCCCCATATCTTCTACTCCTCTTTCTCTGGGTTGCTTTTAAGACCTGTAGGGTTTACTTAACTCTGGACTTTCAAGACTGAGGAAGATCACACATGCATCTCTGAGACACCCATTGCCCTGATTGTCCATGTGTGTTATGGACTAGATGTCTATGTTCCCCCAAAATTCATATGTTGAAGCTCTAACTCTCAGTGTGATGGTGTTTGGAGGTGGGGTCTTTGGGAGGTAATTAGGTTTAGATGAGGTCATGAAGGTGGGGCCCTCCTGCTGGGATTAGTGTCCTCCTAAGAGGAGAAAGAGCAACCAGAGCTCTCTCTCCTTCTCTTCACCATGTGAAGACAGTGAGAAGGCAGCCATCCACAATCCTAGAAGAAGGCCCTCATCAGACAATGACCCTGCTGACACCTTGATCTTGGACTTCCAGCCTCCAGAACTGTGAGAAATAAATTCCCATTGTTTAAGCCACCCAGCCTATGGTATTTTGTGACGACAGCCCACACTGACTGAGACATCATACATTGTCATGGATGCGTTCTTCATTCCTGTCTAAATGAGGCCTTCAGGGCTGACAGGGCTCTCAGCTACTTCCACACCTTTCTAGAGCTCTTGGGAACCATACCGCTGTTCCCATGTCACGCTGGCATTTGTAAAGCTCTGTGGAGGTTGTTAAAACTCTCTCTTGCCAATTTCTAGGGACTTACTCATAAAATGGGGTTCAAGTCCCCTTTGCTCTAAGATCCCACAAACTTATCTGGGGGTTTTGCTATCTCAAAGGAGCTTGATCTAGGAAGAGTGCTGGGTCCCTTTCTCCTGGGTCCACTCATTCCTCCCTCTGTTTCTTCTACCTCCCAATGCTCAGGAGTCTTGCGACAGTGGAGGGCCTTGGTGAGGAGCAAGCCTTGCTTTCCTCTATTTTTTTTCCTAATTTTTTTCTGTGCTATTAGTTCTTACTGTTTTACAGAGGTTCCTTTCCTTTCTAAGTTCACAGTGTCCTTAATGTGTCAATAATTTTTTCATGACGTCCTTAGGTCAAGGCAAACAAAGAAAGGAAGAATCAACAAGTAAACCAACAAATAAAATCTCTAAAACCTAATGGTTTAATTTATTAAGTAGGTTCAAACAACTTAATAGTAGTAGATTGTGCAGTATCAGACAGCTCAAAAATTTAAAAATCCCACAATATACTTATAAGTTTATGATGGCACCTAGTGAATGGTGAGTATAGGCTCCTGAAACAAATGCAGGAAGACTTCTTTCTCTGCTGTTATGTGGCTTTCTATGCACAAAAGCTCAGAAGGGCCTATCTGTTTGATTGGCAGTAGCGAAGGGTGGGGTTGTGGAAGGAGAACAGGACACAGTTTTAAAGTAAATGCCACAAAAACAAATGCTTTGGTGAGGAAATCAGAGCCATTATATGTGTTATTGGAACAAAGGATTTATTAAAGGAAAGGAAGGAGCTTGGCGAAGTGAAGTTTGGGAAGAGGGGAATGAGAGGCATAGGGAATGACTAACCAATCTGTTGTACGGGTGATAAGTCAAAGACTGCACGAAAACCCAAGAAGCCAAGCATGCAGCTGGCAATGAGTAGTTTGTAGGACCCTGTGGGACCACGGCCAAGTGTCTGGGGACACTGTTGGTAAGTAGGACTCAACTAGAGGAAACATGTGCATGCAGTGATGGTAGTGGGGGAGAAGCAGGAGGAGAGTTGAACAAAGAATGGGTTTATTTAGGAAGATCAGGAGAGGACAGCCTTCTCAGGTATTTAAGCAAATAGCCCAAAAAGAGAATAAAAATCTTGGATTTTGAGGGCTGGAAAGTTTTATAGACAAAATAATTAAACTAAAAAAGCTCTCAAGGAGTGTCTATCCTGCAATCATTTGTACCTCTTTTATTGTCATTTCTTAATATCCTCAACAAAATCGATTGGTATTCAGTTCCAATGTATGAGGGAAATCAGAAATAAATAGTGTGAGGAGATTCCTTTCTCTAAGTTTATAAAAACAAGAGAAAAACTTTAAATGCTCTGGTGGTCACAGCAAGTGCACTTGGTTGTAATACTGCCCCATTTCCAGACAAATTGAGTCTATGAGCTCTATTTGAAACGGTCGCAACTGTAAAAGCTGCTGGGCATAGAAAGAACTTGCCATTCCATATAACTCAATTCTTACCTTAATTACTTGGGCATATTATAGCATATAAATGAATTAAGTATTCATCTTTTTAAGTCACTGTACTGGTACTAAGATGGTGGTAATCTGCTGGCTTAATGCTATAGTGAGCAGTAATGATGATTTTTGCATAGTTGAAAACCATAGACTTTAGTTTTCAATGCATAAAATCCTGACAAATTTGAACAGTCTTCAGGAGAAGATGTGCATTAGTCAACTAATGCTAGATGACAATCACAGAATCCAGTGGCGTAAAACGGTAAGCATTCATTTCTTGTCTGCGCATTTGTGTGGCAGTTGGAGTTCAGCTGCTTCAAGCCCTGGCTGAGGGTTGTGCTTAGATCTCCTCCATGAATATTTCTTCCGGGCCTGGGTCAGAGGGGTAATGGCTAAGGAGCTTTTCTCATGGTGGTGGGAAGCAGTGCAAGAGGGCAAGCCCAACTCCACAGGCACAGTTCTACCCTTTGCTGTCATGCATGCTAACGTCTTATTAATAAAAGCAAGTCAACATAGCCAAATCCAATATCAGTAGGATATGGAAGTATATTCCTCCTATGGAGAGGGGAAGCATGAATATTTCCTTAGCAATGGTCCAATTTACCTTAAGATGCTTTATATATATTGCTACTTTTCCTAAAACTTTTAAATTTCCTAAAATTTAAAATTACTGGTTTATATTCAGTTGCAAGTGACAGAAAACCCAAGGTGACTATAGTTTAAACAATATAGAATTTTATTTTGTACATACAAAAGAAGTCCACGGGAAAGCAATCTAAAGTGTCATGGTATCTTTATAATCTTCAGGAACCCAGTGTCTTCTCTCCAGCTCTATCACTATTTCCAGGCTACCTCCTGATCCTTGATGGCTGATCAAGGTCCAGCCCTCAAGTTCATATTCCAGATGGCAGAATGGAGAATGGGATGAAAAAAGTTATATCTCCTCTCTTGCCAGAAGTTGCACACAATTCTTTTTCTTACAACTTATTGGCCAGAAATTATTCATATGTTAGCAAGAGAAGATGGATACTTATACTGTATTCTTGGATACAGTATAAAACTTATACTATATTTTTGGAAGATACTTATACTTGTATTCTTATACTGTATTCTATTACGGGGCTGGCTGGTTAGCTCAGTTGGGCACAGTGTTCAGATCCCCGTACCAGCCAAACACCAAAAAGAAAAAAGGAGACTATTAGGTAAGAACAGCTATTGGTCTAAACAGCTGGTAGTCTTTGCCACAAATTCCAAAGAAACTATTTGCATTCTCAGTACTACCTAGCCCTTAAATGAGATATTTAATTTCTTTCTGTTAAGTTTCTTCCTAAGTTCTCACAATAAAGATATAATTGTTAATAGATAAAGGCACCATAGTTACCATCCCTTAAAGTTCTGAATCATTTTTAGCTACAGCTGGCAAGCTGTCAAAAAGAAAAAGGGAGAGGGAATTAAGTTTCTAATGTGTACATCTATTCTCAATGGAGTTAACTACCTCTACTACCTTCCAGGTTGATCCTGAAAATGGATTCCAGGGAAAACCATACTTTCTCTTTACCAATGTAATATGTTAATTCCAGTACGTGAGTTCTTACTAGACTTCACAGAAGAGAACATTTCCTGTCATGAATAAATGGTTACGATTTGCATTAGCCCACAGACATTGATGAATCACCGCTTTTTGTCATGATCATTAGCCTGTAATCAAGGTTATCCAAGATCTGTTCCCAATATACCTTTCTGGGCCTGTCTCCCAGGACTCTTTGTCATGTATCTTTATAATATTTATAACATGCTGAAAAAAATCTCAAGTATTATATATGACTTTCTCAAATAAACTAGATTAATTGTGCCACCCAAATATATCCTATATCCTCCTTTTTTCCCTGTGCTTAACCCTCTCAGTGGAAAGTGACCCCATCATACCCACTATAACCTTATCTGTTCATTTGACTTGAAGCAAAAATTTACTTCCTTCAAAAATGCCTACCTAGAATCCCACAATCAGAAGTGAACTCTCTCTAAAGTCCAATATAACTATATTACAAATATATTCATTCCTTCCTTTATTAATTCACGATTAATCTTTATTGAACACCTACCGTGTGTCACTTTGCTAGGTTTCACTCATAGCATTTATAGTCTAGTTGGGGGCATTAATCAAATATTTTCCTTGTGTACGTACCATATTCCTAACGTATATAATGTATGTCACATTATACTTCTATTGTTCATCTTGCTTACCTCCCCAAGTACTGAAAAAAAAAAAAAATGGAAAAGCTGTGTCTTATTATCTGTATACCCTTCTGATACCTAGCACTGCACCTTGCACTGTTAAATGTTCAGCAACAATATTTGATGAATGAATACCCTTCATGTGTTTCATTTACTGCCTTCCTCTTACCCCAAGGAAGGCAACTCAAAGAAAGTATTTTACCATTAATTGCTATAGGAAAATTCATTTAAAATTGAACCACACATTTCAAAATACAGGATATATATAAATCTTCATAACTGGAGTGGTGTTTTCTACTTATTCAGGCTTCAGATTTGTGGAGCGGATCATAATTAGGAATCTGGTCATTCTTTTCCCAACTCTGATTCAATTAGCCATATGTTGTAGGCAGCAAACACAGTGGCTATCAAACTTCAGCAATTACCAAGGGGAAAAAAAAGGTAGTGGGGTCAAGACTATGGACTTATAAAAAGCTCTTGAAGTGAAGGCGACTCCCAATTGTGGAGCATTAGTCAGAATTTTGTCTGGCCATCCATCAGTCATCTCCATGGACCATCTCTGAAGATAGTAGCCTTTCATACATGTGGGACAGAGGAGCTGAGCTCCTGGAGCAAAGATATCAGAAAATGATACAAGTAAATATGCAATTCTATTCACAGTCTTCATCTCAACAACGAAGAAAAATCAATGGGTGTACAGAATACGGCCATTGTCCTCTTAAATGAAAGCTTTCTGAAAGGTAGTTTTTCTAAGTCTTTAGTCCAAATAAGTGATTTACTCTTTCAGGACCTCTATATGCTTAATTGGGGCTGTGCTGGGTGGGTCAAGTCCACAATGGGAAAGCCTTGGAAGGTCACCATTAAATTGATTTTACCTCAGAAAGGCAGAATTAAATTTAAACATTTGAAATTCAAAGCCTTGTTAGTTCAGAACTTTTCTTCTCTGTTATGTGCTGATTTGTTAGAGAAATAGGATTGAAAGTCCTGGGGGTAGATAATATTAAAAAAAAATAGTTAAAAGAAAACAAGTATTGAAGCATGTGGTTCTTGAGGAAAAAAACTTACATAATTACATAGGCTTTGTGAAGAAATCTACTGCTTAAAAAAAAAACCTATTAATTTTTGGCTAACCTACCCATTCATGCGCTTCTCTATAGAAGAAGGAACTGAGTTATAATACAGCCACACTTCATTAAAAATAACATTTATTCAACAGCAGGTCTGCCTCCTAGGCTTCCCTCCTCATAGAAAAGGCCTATTATAAATCCCAGTAATTTTCCCATGAGTTCTACAAAGAGTGTTTCTTCGTGGTGGGTTTGAGGACTTCATTCACTGTAATTTAACTGTCTCAGACTATGTCACTTCAAATTGTTTCCCTCAGGATGTGGCTCTTGTCTGAAAATATCTTCATTAAGAGATTTCTTTAGTATTTTACCTGAAAGTTAAAAATTCTGTCCTCCCCCACCCAACTTTGACCACTGAACCTCATTTAAGAAGCCAGTGTGCTCTAGTGTGAGAAAGGTGGCTGCCTTTTCTTCATAAAATAAATGACTTTTAGCTCAGTTGTAATGAGTGCATTAGAATTCCTTTTTGATTTCTTTAGTTTGATTTCCTTGTCTATAGGCAGTCGTTCTGAAATTGTGGTCAAGGAAAAGCCAAGGTTTAGTAGGGGGAGGGTAAAAGTGGGTGATGAGGATTTTAAAATGTAGAGTAAACTTTTATTTTCTCATACCAAATGAGATTTTTTTTTTAACATTGAGAGGGTAAACATTTATTTGGTCAAATGAAAATTGAGAAAACCAGTGAAGCCACAAGAATATAGATGTGACCTTTAGAATGTTTTTCTTTTTGAGATTAACAAACTGGGAAAGCACCATGCTAAGAAATCAGGGCATAGATTTCTGACCCATTTAAGAACTCCTATCATAACATGTTAGCTTCATGCACTTCTACTTTAATTTTAATAACTTAATTGGAATGACAAGGGAGGTGAGGGTTGCCAAAGCCAATGAGTTAAATGCCCGTCGAGGAGGGCAGGCGACTCAGTGGTAAGGAGATGACTCACTGTGCCCGGTTGCTGTGATGGGCTGCTGCGTAGGGTGCGGATCTTTGCTGCTGGATCCCTCATGGGTTTTGAGAGTGTGTGCACATTGACAGTTCTCCCAAGGAAAGCAGAGAACTCCTATGGAGTTCCTAGAGGGTACACAGATAAAGCAGCTGGTGATATATTTTTTTTTTCAACTAGGAGAGTTTTAATTAAAACGGCATTTGGTTTGAAATGCTTGCTGTTCTTTGTCTCCTGAAAATCCTTACACTTCACCTTGCATAAAAAGAAAACTCTGAAGTCCTTCATTTAAATCAGTGAGATGGTAGCTTCAGTAAGGATTGCTATTATATAAAATTATTTAAGGTACAATACAAAGGCAAGGGCTGAATTTAACAGGCCATTTGCTGCAAGTAGCAGTGTCATTAGACATCACAACTGGTTCACTTGAAGGTTTTAAAAAAGCTTTTAAAATTCGAAATTAAAATGTATACAAAAATGTACAAAACAAAAATGTGTGGCCTAATGATTTACCATAAAGCAAACACTCGTGTAACCACCACCCAGATCAAGAAATAGAATCTTACCAGCACCTTAGAAGTCCCTCCCATCGTCCCTCTGTCTGTCCTTGGCTATTGTTGTAATCGCTTCCTTGCTTGCTTTGTAGTTGTACCAGGTGTGCATCCCCAAACTCTATAGTTTAGTTTTGTCTGTTTTGAATTGTAGACCATCGTCCCTCTGTCTGTCCTTGGCTATTGTTGTAATCGCTTCCTTGCTTGCTTTGTAGTTTTACCAGGTGTGCATCCCCAAACTCTATAGTTTAGTTTTGTCTGTTTTGAATTGTAGAGTAAATGGAATCACACAGTTTGAATGCTTTCATGGCTGGCTTCTTTTGTTCAACATACAAGTATTTATGAAATTTATCCAGGTTTTGATTGTAACTATGGTTTTTCATTTTCACTGCTTTATAATCTTCCATTATAAATATACCTACGATTCATTTATCCGTTTTACTGTTAATGGCCATTTGGGTACTTTCAGCTTGAGGCAAGAACAAATAGTAGTGTTGGGAACACTCTGCTACGTGTCTCTTGGTGCACGTGTGCACACATTGCTGTCGTAGCTGTTCCTGGGAGGGGAGGTGCCGGATCCTAGAGTGCGGGTTTTTCATTTTCACTGCTTTATAATCTTCCATTATAAATATACCTACGATTCATTTATCCATTTTACTGTTAATGGCCATTTGGGTACTTTCAGCTTGAGGCAAGAACAAATAGTAGTGTTAGGAACACTCTGCTACGTGTCTCTTGGTGCACGTGTGCACACATTGCTGTCGTAGCTGTTCCTGGGAGAGGAGGTGCCGGATCCTAGAGTGCACTTGTACTCAACTCTGTAGATACTGCCTGCCAAACAACAGTGAAGGAGAGCTCCTGTGGCTCTGTGTTTGCCTCCATGACGGACATTATCAGTCTTTTAAATTTTAACCACACACATTGGTTCATAGTGTTACCTCGTTTACTTTTAGATTACATTTCCCCTGAGTTTACATTAACCCATGACTTGAGTGCCTTTTAGATGTTCCTATATTCACTGGCCATTTGGATATCATCTTTTGTGGTGTGACTGCTCAAGTTTCCGAACCCTCGGACGGGAGCGCCGCCGCGCTTCCCAAGCGGCGCACTATCCAGTGCGCCACCGGGCCGACCCTCAGTCTTTTAAATTTTAACCACACACATTGGTTCATAGTGTTACCTCGTTTACTTTTAGATTACATTTCCCCCGAGTTTACATTAACCCATGACTTGAGTGCCTTTTAGATGTTCCTATATTCACTGGCCATTTGGATATCATCTTTTGTGGTGTGACTGCTCAAGTCTCTTGCCCACTTTTCTATTTGGTTGTTAGCCTTTATTATCATTATTATTGATTTGTAGGACTGTTCGTATATGTTAAAATATTGTCTCCTACTCTGTGACTTAATTTTTACTCTCTTATTGGTGTTTCAATAAACTTAGTACAGTAAAGTTTATCAGTCTTTATGATTATGCATTTGGTGTCCTGTTTATGAAGTTGTTTCCTGCTGTGAAGTTGTTTCACAGGTCATGAAGATATTCTACTAACTTATGCTGTAGTAGCTTCAGAGTTTTGTTTTTCACATTTAAATTTGCAATCCATTTGGAGTTGGTTTCTCTGAATGGTGTGTGATTGGGTTAAAGGTTCATTTTTTCCCCCTGTAGAGATATCCAATATATTCAGTAACATTCATTATGTTATCCTTTCTCTACTGTTCTGACGTGCCGTCTTAGTCAAAATGCAGGAATCTATAAACACACAGATCTATTTCTGGAATCTTGTTTTTATCCCATTGTTTTATTTATCTGTCCTTTCATCAATACCATGTTATCCTAATTACTGTCACATTAAGGGTATATCAATGTCCCATGGAATAAGTCCCCTTGTCATGTACTTCTTCAAGAGTATCCTCTATTCTGAGTCCATTGCATTTCCATATATTTCCATTTTGGAATCAGGCTAGCCCATTGGATTTTAATATATTTCCATTTTAGGATCAGCTTTTCAAATACCATAAATGCAACAAAACAAATACAAATACACATAAACATACACATTATGTATATGAACACACATAATATAAAACAAATTAAAAACAGTTTGGGATTTTAGCTGGGATTGCATTAAGTCTATAAAACATTTTGAAGAAAATTGACATCTTTACATTATTGAGTCTTCAAACTCATGAACATGGTACATCTCTCCTTTTATTTAGGTCTTCTTTAATATCTCTCAATAATGTAAACATTTTGAAGAAAATTGACATCTTTACATTATTGAGTCTTCAAACTCATGAACATGGTATATCTCTCCTTTTATTTAGGTCTTCTTTAATATCTCTCAATAATGCTTTACAGGTTTCTGCAGAGGGGTCCTATATGTCTTTTGGTAGATTTAATATTTGATAGCTTAATATTTTTGGTTTTATTATAATTATTGTATTTTATTTATATTTGGTATCATTTAAAAATTTTATTTTCTGTTTATTGCTGGTATAAAGAAACACATTTGACAGCATCTAGAGTTTCTAGAAGATTACAGAGGAATGTTCTTCATGACTTGTGGTAAGAAAAGAAATGCATTTGTATGTTTTATGTAGCAACCTTGCTGAACTCTCTTGTTAATGCTAATTATCTCTCATTCTTTTGGAATTTCTATGAACACACATATATATATTATTTGAATTTTATCTCTTATTTCTTCCTTTCCAATGTTTTCCTCCTTCTTCATTTTCTTTCCTTTTACTTTTTAGGTATTAGCTATGCTCTCTTTCTGTACTGTCTGGGACCCTCAGTTCAGTGTCAAGTGGGAGTGATGTTATAGACATAAGTACTTGTCTTGTTCCAGATACCAGTAGGAAAGTAAGCGCTATTTTACCACTAAGCATAATGCTTGCTGTATGTTTCCTGTTGATACTCTTCACCAAAATAAGAAAATTCCCTTCTATACCTAGTTTGCTAAGAGTTTTTATTATGAATAGACTTTGAATTTTATCACAGTATTTTCCCATGTATTTAGATGATCATATGATTTTTCTCTTTTATTCCATTAATGTGATAAATCGCATTGATTGATTTTTGAATCTTTAACCAACCTTGCATTCTTGAAATGAGCTCAAATTTTTACATTTTGCTAACCTTGATTTGTTAACATTTTGTTTAGGATTTTTCAATCTGTGTGCTGAGTGATATTGTCTTGATCTTTTTCTTTCTCATAATGTTTTTGTCATGTTTCATCAAGGTTATGAAGCCCTCCCCAAAATGATGGGAAATAGTCCCTCATTTGATGTTCTCTAGAAAAGTCTGTTTAATGTTTGGTAGATTTCACCAGCAAAGCCATCTGGGCCTGTT